>NW_027203604.1:0-230000 GCF_024711535.1 Dipodomys merriami
AGGAGGAGGAGGAGGAGGAGGAGGAGGAGGAGAAGGAGAAGGAGAAGGAGAAGGAGAAGGAGAAGGAGAAGGAGAAGGAGAAGAAGAAGAAGAAGAAGAAGAAGAAGAAGACTTTTACCATTCCTAGGCATTTACCTTGAACATCATGAACCAGAATATGATAAAGATACCTTCACACTCATGTTCATTGCCACACTATTCACAATAGCCAAGATATGCAAACAGCCCACATGCCCACACAATAATAGATGAGTGGATCCAAAAAATGTGCACCTATACACAATGGATTTATACACATCCATTAGAAAGAAGAAAATACTGTCATTTGTAGGGAAATGGATGGAAGGAGAACAAATCATGTTAAGTGAGGTAAGGTAAGCTAAGGGTGCATGTCCTCTCTAACATGCACAAATCAGATCTAAAATACACTGGGCTATGATAAATTATACAGGATTCTAGATATTCACACACAGTGAGATCAAAAGAGGAGATTATTAAGAGAGAAACACAAAAGTGCAATACCTACAAGCCTCTTTGTATTAACATAAAATACTATATATATAAATATGCATATATATATATCATAATGAACTCCAAGATATGGAAACGAGACCTTTTTTCTATATTTTTAGTTTTTTATAATTCTATCTTCTTTTCCTTATTTATAGTGTATTCACATGTATATCTCCAGGATGGTTGGGGGGAAGATACAGAAGTCAAGGGAAAAGGGTGAAAACTGCAGCAGTAAAGCTCACTAGACACTGGTGAAAGTGAACTATACAATTCATAGGTGGAGATGGGAAGGAGGGAGGGGGAGAGAATGAGGGAACAGAAGACACTGTACAAAGAGGAACGTACTCATTACCTGACATGCAATTGTACATCATCTCTATAATAACAATAACAAATTTTTTTTAAAAAAAGAAGGAAACAGTCAGCAGATAATCCCACAATCAAAATGCAAGTGTGATGTATAGGGGAAATTAGGATGTTATGGGAACAAAGAATAGTAAACCTAACATAGTGTGAGAACTTAGGAAAGCCTTTCTCCAAAATATGCTTAAAATTGACACCTAATCTTTTTATAGGGTAAGGGTGGTACAAAGATGGAGGGAGGAAAAGTGAACAAATGCAGTCATGCCATTCAGTATACATATGTGAAAAATGACCTGTGCAACCTGTGGTCAGGGGACTGGAGAAGAAAACTGGGGAAAAGCAAAGGAAGGAGTCATGTTGTCCAAAAAAGAATTGCAGGGGCTGGAAAGGTGGCTCAGCCATAGAGCGCTTGCCTTGCATGCATGAAACCCTGGGTTTGATTCCTCAGCACCACATAAGCAAAAAGAAAAAAGCCAGAAGTGGCTCTGTGGCTCAAGTGGTAGAGTGCTAGCCTTGAGCTGAAGAGCTGAGGGACAGCAACCCAGGCCCAGAGTTCAGGCCCATGACCGACCAAAAAAAAAAAAAAAAAAGATAAAATTATACTTCAGATCTCAATAGAGACCTGAAAGATGATGCAGACTAAAATAATAAAATTAATAATAAAAAAAAGAAGACTTGATTATGTGTGGGGATGGGAAGGAAAAACTGGGAGAACGTAAAGGGGCAGCGGGGCGCCCGTGGCTCACGCCTGTTATCCTAGCTACTCAGGAGGCTGAGATCTGAGGATAGCAGTTCAAAACCAGCCCGGCAGGAAAGTCCGTGAGACTCTTATCTCCAATAAAACCACTAGAAAACCGGAAGTGGTGCTGTGGCTAAGGTGGTAGAGCGCTCACCTTGAGCTGAAGAGTACAGGGACAGCATTCAGACCCAGAGTTCAAGTCCCACAACTGACAAAAAAAAAATAAAGGGGTGACATTGTCCAAAAAGAAATGCACTCTTTACCTGACTTACATAATATTAACCCTTTTGTATATTACCTTTATAATAACAAAAAAAATTTTAAAGAGGGCTGGGAAGGTGGCTCAGTGGTAGAGCGCTTGCTTTGCATGCATGAGGCCCTGGGTTTGATTCCTCAGCACCACATAAGCAGAAAAAGCTGGAAGTGGCGCTATGGCTCAAGTGGTAGAGCGCTAGCCTTGAGCTGAAGAGCTGAGGGACAGTGCTCACGCCCAGAGTTCAGACCCCAAAACAGACTAAATAAATAAATGAATAAATAAATAAATAAAACTCCTTTAACCTTTAACCATGTCTAGGTGGATTTTCTTGTTCACCAGTTAATTCGCCTCAACATGATAGAGTACTAACCTTGAACAAAAGAGCTCAGGGACAGTTCGCAGGCCCCGGGTTCAAGCCCCATGGCCAACAACAATAAAAGAATCAGGCTACAAAAGGAAGAGAACAAATGGGCTAAGATTTTAATTCCAGGGGTTCAACTTCCATTTGTATAGTTAAGTTGGTACAGTGGTTTGTTATTCATTACTTTAATGAGCAGGAAAACATTTCCAAATTCCCTTCAGTGGATTCCAAATTAGAGTTGGCAAAAATTTGAAATAAGAAAGTCAATATGGTGAGGCTGGGATGGTGGCTCAGTGGTAGAGCGCTTGCCTTGCATGCATGAGGCCCTGGGCTCGATTCCTTGGTACCACATATGCAGAAAAGAGCCAGAACTAGCACTGTGGCTCAAGTGGTAGAGCATTAGCCTTGAGCTAAAAAGCTGAGGGACAGTACCAGGGCCCAGAGTTCAGCTCGCATGACCAACAACAACAACAAAAAAAGTGACCAGGGACTGATACCTTGGTAGTCAAAATAACCTATTTTTCCTTATAATTTGCTTTCCTCACGTATTTTGTCATAATGAAGGAAATCTACCACAGGGTTGGTTAAGACACAGAGAGTGAAAGTTTTATTTACTTCACTCAAACTGATAAATGCCACCAGAGGTAGGCTGTGATAAATTATGTATGTACAGGGCAATACTTACTGCAAAAATCTATAGAAATCTATAGAAAGAAATTCACTGTACCTATCATCTTAGTATGAGACAGCATGTTAGTCTCATAATTTGATGAAATACATTTAAAAAAACACTATGAGCCAGGCGCCCGTGGCTCACGCCTGTAATCCTAGCTACTCAGGAGGCTGAGATCTGAGGATTATGGTTCAAAGCCAGCCCGGGCAGGAAAGTCCATGAAACTCTTATCTCCAATAAACCACCAGAAAACCGGAAGTGGTGCTATAGCTGGAGTGGTAGAGCACTAGCCTTGAGCTGAAGAGCTGAGGGACAGTGCCCAGGCCCAGAGTTCAAGCCCCAAGACCGACCAAAACAAAAAAAACCCACTATGGACTTGGGTGCTGGTAGCTTATGACTGTAATACTGTCTACTCAGGAAGATAAGAACAGAAGATTGTGGTTTGAAACCAGCCCAGGCAGAGAGTCTGCAAGACTCCATCTCCAAAATAACCAGCAAAAAGCTGGACTGGAAGTGTGGTTCAAGAGGTAGAATGCCAGCTGGGCAAGCAAGTGAACATAATGCCCTGAGTTCAAACACAAGTTATTGGCAAAACAAAAAACACTATGAACAAACTAAAATTCTAATAAAGGCTCAAATAATCATCAATAAGGGTTTTGTGTTTTTGATTTTGGTGTTTTTTTTGTCAGTCATGGGGCTTGAACTCTGGGCCTGGGTGTTGTCCTTGTGGTCTTCAGCTCAAGGCAAGCGCTCTACCTCTTGAGCCACAGCACAACTTTCAGTTTTCTAGTGGTTTATCGGAGATCAGAGTTTCACAGACTTTTCTGCCCGGGCCGGCTTTGAACCATGATCCTCAGATCTCAGCCTCCTGAATAGCTAGGAATACAGGCGTGAGCCACCAGTGCCCGGCAAGAAGGTTTTAAAAAAAGTAAAGAAGATTAAAAACAAAGGAAAGAAAAGAAAGTTAAAATTCCAGAATCCTAAAATCAAAAACTTTGTTTAAAATAATAGTTTTAAATATACAAATTAAAAGTAAGCCTGGTGCTAGTGGCTCATACCTATCATCTTAGCAGCCTCCACCCACTGAGCTATATCACTCACCCCCACTTTAATCATGTTCCCCAAAAAGCTTGCATTATGTCAAAAAAAAAAAAAACTTAGCTACTCAGGAGGCTGAAATCTGCAGAACATGTGGAGGCTGGGCAGGAAAGTCTGTGAAACTCATATCCAATTAACCAGTGAAAAGACAGAAGTAGAGCTGTGGCTCAAGTGGCAGAGCACTAGTCTTGAGCAAAAAGGTTCAGAGACAGCACATTGGCCCTGAGTTCAAGCCACAAGACTAGCAAAGAAAAACAGGGATTAAAAAAAAGGGGGCTAGGAAGGTGGCTCAGTGGTAGAGTGCTTGCCTTGCATGCATAAGGCCCTGGGTTTGATTCCTCAGCAGTACATAAGCAAAAAAAAAGCCAGAAGTGGTGCTATGGCTTAAGTGGTGGAGTGCTAGCCTTGAACTGAAGAGCTGAGGGACAGTGCTCAGGCCTAGAGTTCAGACCCCCCGACTGACAAAAACAAAAACAAAAACAAAAAAACAACCAACCAACCAACAAACAAACAAAAAATGGGCACTGATAGCTCACACCTATAATCTTAGCTACTCTGGAGACTGAGATCTGAGGATCACAGTTCAAAGCCAGCCCAAGCAGGAAAGTCCATGAGACTTATCTCCAATAAACCACCAGAAAACTGGAAGCGGTGCTGCGGCTCAAGTGAGAACCGTTGCTTTGAGCTGAAGAGCTGAAGGACAGCACCCAGGCCTAGAGATCCAGTCTCATGACCAACACACACACACACACACACACACACACACACACACACACACACACACACACACACACACACACACACACACACACACACACACACACACACACACACACACACACACAGAAAGGGAAGTTGAAATTGATGAAAAGAAAAACTGTTAAAATCATTCAGACTGTGTTCTTTATCTATTTACAGACAATGTGACTGATTGCTTGTGTACAAAATTTCTAGGAATCTACAAAAGAAGAAAAAAAAAACATTTCAAACTTGTAAGTTAGGCAAGAGCTCAAGATATAAAATAAATACACAGTAAATAATATAGTATGTTTAGGAAAGTAGCTCAATATTTGAGTGCTTACCTTGCATGCATGAGACCCTGGGTTCAATTCCTCAGCACAACATAAGCAGAAAAAGCCAGGAGTGGCACTGTGGCTCCAGTGGTAGATTGCTATTCTTTTTTTTTTTTTTTTTTTGCCAGTCGTGGGACCTGAACTCTGGGCCTGGGCGCTGTCCCTCAGCTCTTCAGCTCAAGGCTAGTGCTCTACCACTTGAGCCACAGTGCCACTTCTGGCTTTTTCTGCTTATGTGGGGCTGAGGAATCGAACCCAGGGCCTCATGCATGCAAGGCAAGCACTCTACCACTGAGCCACCTTCCCAAGCCCAGATTGCTATTCTTGAACTGAATTGCTGAGGGACAGTGTCTAGGCCCAGACTTCAGGCCCCATGACCAACAAAAATAAATAAACAAATAATATAGTATTATAATACAATAGATATCTACTTACAGTATTTTTGTACAGTAGCAAATTATACATGCACACTAAAATTAAAACAATAATCACTCCAAAAAATGAAATATTTCTTCGTAAGTCTAACAAGCATGCGTGGGACTTGTAAGCTGAAAACTATGCAATGTCAATAAAAGAAATGAAAGAAAAAATAAATTAATGGACAGACTGAGTTTATGGTTAAGAAGACTAAAGCTTATAAATATTAAAAATTTCCTCAAATAGATATGTTTCATTCGTATCAGGATTCCAGCAAGATTTGTTTGTATATCTGGACAAACATATTCTAAAATTTATATGGAAAAACAAAGAAACAAGAATAGTGGCACATACTTGTAACCCTAGCATTTGAGCTGCTGAGACAGGAAGGTTGTAACCTCAAGGATAGCTTGGGCTAGCTACATAGACACACTGTCTTACCTTTTGGCCTCCACACACACATACAAAGAAGAATATTCCAAACTTTTTTTCTGTGTGTGTTTGACCATGCCGGGGCTTGAACTCAGGGCCCAGGTGCTGTCCCTGACTATTTTTGCTCAAGGCTAGTGTCTACCATACCTCCACTTCCAGCTGTTTTGCAACTGCTTATGAATCTATACTGAGTACATATATAAACCACACATGGCTTCTTGTGAACTTCCAAGAGACAAGGAAAATCAGTGAGTGTCAGTAGAAATAGACTCAGTTACTTGCATTTTTTTTTTTTTTTTTGAGACAGGGTATAGGTTTGCAGCCTGGTTGGCCTTGAACTCATGATCCTCCTGAATCAAGCTTCCAGTATTTTGTGATTACAAATATGGGTCACCATGTCCAGCTCTAAAGTTATTTGTTACAAAAAAATAAAGAAGGAACAAAGTGTTACTTATATAGATGTGTTTGTGAAATTCAAACTTGCCACATTCATGTGAATTTTCACTTGAAGAACTTGCATAGTTTTGCTGGGTTTTTTTCTTTTTTTAGTAACACTTATGGCTTAAGAGAGAAAGCAGATAATAACCCAATTCTGTCTCTTCCATCTTTTGAGTTGTAGAGAGTGAGAAAGACTCCCACATGAACAGAGTAAATATAGTATTGATAAGAAACACAGACTAAGCCAGGGGCTGGCAGCTCACGCCTGTAATCCTAGCTATTCAGCAGGCTGAGAGCTGAGGATCACTGTTAAAAGCCAGCCTTGGCAGGAAAGTCCGTGAGACTGTAATCTCCAATAAACCACTAGAAAACTGGAAGTGGTGCTGTGGCTCACGCGGTAGAGTGTTCACCTTGAGCTGAAATGTGCAGGGACAGCGCTCAAACCCAGAGTTCAAACCACATGACTGACCAAAAAAACCCACCAAACTAACAAAAAACAAAAACTCAGAATAGTAGAGTATTTCTCCTTCCTTCCAAACAAATACATCTTCTTAGCCATTCTCATTACTCATCTCTAGAACTTGTCATTCACTAATACATCATCTTCACAAGGATGAAGTAGTACTGTAAGTTAGTGAAACTTGATTTTTTATAAAAGTTTGTTATTATTATTATTTTTATTATTATTATTGTTATTTGTCGGTCATGGGGCTTGAACTCTGGGCTTGGGCCCTGTCCCTGCACTCTTGGGCTCAAGGCGAGCACTCTACCACTTGAGCCATAGCACCACTAATGGTTTTCTAGTGGTTTATTGGAGGTAAGAGTCTTACAGACTCTCCTGTCCGGGCTGGCTTTGAACCATAATCCTCAGATCTCAGCCTTCTGAGGAGCTAGAATTATAGGCGTGAGCCATGGGTGACCAGCTAAGTTTGTTATTGTTATTATAAAGGTAATATGCAGAGGGGCTGGCAAGGTGGTTCAGTGGTAGAGTGCTTGCTGCATGCATGAGGCCCTGGGTTTGATTCCTCAGCACCACATAAACAGAAAAAACTGGAAGTGGCTGAAGTCATAAAGTGCTAGCCTTGAGCTGAAGAGCTGAGGAACAGGGGCCAGGCCCAGAGTTCAAACCCCACAACCAACCCCCTCCCCAACCTCGCTCAAAGCTGGTGCTCTACCACTTGAGGAATGCCTCTAATCCAGCATTTTGCCTGTTAATGGGAGATGGAGTCTTTAGGTTTTTTTCTGAATGGATTGGGTTAAAATGTTGAGCAACCTTTGTCCAGTGAAGCTTGATTCAAATTTTTTTTTTTTTGAGTTTTAGCAAGGATTTTAGTATAACAGGATTAACAGGGGGAAAAAAAAAACAGAAAAAGAAACATTTCCTTCTCTCTATGCAGGACATGGGAATTAAAGCCTAGTTTGATTCTTGAAATGCAAATAGAAGTTTTCTCAAAACTATTAAATATTTCTACATATAGTGGTTAAAATCAAGGATAAATGTCTAAGTGTTTATTTCAAATTGAATTCATTATCCAATGATACATTTTCAAAGCATATTATATCATATAGTTGTTTTGTTTTTTTTTGCCGGTTGTGGGGCTTGAACTCTGGGCCTAGGCGCTGTTCCTCAGCTCTTCAGCTCAAGGCTAGCGCTCTACCACTTGAGCCACAGCCCCCCTTCGAGCTTTTTCTGCTTATGTGGTGCTAAGGAATCAAACTCAGGGCTTACGCATGCAAGGCAAGCACTCTACCACTGAGCCACTTTCCCAGCCCCATATAGTATCTTTTACTTAACCTTAATTTTAGTTTATCTCATACAAATTAAAAGTTCTACCATATGATTAGAGAAAATAAAATATACACTAACCACTTTGCTGTGTTGTATTTAGCAAATATATTTTTCTTTTTAATTAACTACATGTGTTTTGAAGCTGGACATCTATGGCATATAGCTGTAATCCTAGCTACTTAGGAGACTGAGATCAAGAGGATTGAAATTCAAAGCCAGCTTGATTAGAAAAGTCCATGAGACTTCATGTCTAAAATAACCAGCAAGGGGCTGAGAAGGTGGCTCAGTGGTAAGAGTGCTTGCCTTGCATGCATGAGGCCCTGGGTTCGATTCCTCAGCACCACATAAGCAAAAAGCCGGAAGTGGCGCTATGGCTCAAGTGGTAGAGCGCTAGCCTTGAGCTGAAGAGCTGAGGGACAGTGCCCAAGCCCAGAGTTCAGGCCCCACAACTGGACCCAAAAAAAAATAAAATAAAATAAAATAAAATAACCAGCAAAAAACATGTGCTGGACATGTGGTTCAAGTAACAGAGCATCAACCAAGCCAACCAAGCAAGTACAAGGTCCTCAATTCAAACACATAATACAGCAGGGAAGGTGGCTCAGTGGTAAAGCACTTGCCTTGCATGCTTGAGGCCCTGGGTTCGATTCCTCAGCACCCATAAGCAAAAAAAAAAAAAAAAAAAAAAAAGGCCAGAAGTGGTGCTGTGGCTCAAGTGGTAGAGCTCTAGCTTTGAGCTGAAGAGCTGAGGGGCAGCGCCCAGGCTCAGAGTTCAAGCCCACAGGACCCAAAACAAAAACAAAAACAAAAACAAAAAAAACACACACACAATACAAAGAAATATAAAGAGGGGGAAAAAAAAGTGAGTGAGAACATACAAGAAAGGACATTAGCTGGGCACCAGTGGCTCACACCTGTAATCCTAGCTACTCAGGAGGCTGAGATCTGAGGAACCATGGTTCAAAGCCATCCTGGGCAGGAAAATCCATGAGACTCTTATCTCCAATAAACCACTAGAAAACTGGAAGTGGTGCTGTGGCTCAAGTGGTAGAGCGCTCACCTTGAGCTGAAGAGAGCAGAGACAGCATTCAAGTCCAGAGTCCAAGCCCCACAACAACAACAACAACAACAAAAATAGGTGCCATTGGGACAGTAGCATGAGCAAGGTAATGAGTACATTTTTTTTTTTTTTTGTCAGTCCTGGGGCTTGAACTCTGGGCTTGGGCACTGTCCCTGTACTCTTCAGCTCAAGGCGAGCTCGCCACCGCTTGAGCCACAGCACCACTTCTGCTTTTCTAGTGGTTTATTGGAGATAAGAGTCTCAAGGACTTTCCAGCTCGAGCTGGCTTTGAACCTCAAACCTCAGATCTCAGCCTGCTGAGTATCTAGGATTACAGGAGTAAGCCATAGGTGCCAGGCATGAGTACATTTCTTATCAAGCATTGTTGCCTCCTCCTTTGTTTTTTCCCCTGCCATCCCTTCCCTCCCATCTCCACAACTACATCCCTCCCTGCCCCCTATTTTTAAATTTTTTGTTGTTGTTTTTAACCTACTGGTCAAAGCTCTCATTGTTTTTTTTTGTTTTGTTTTGTTTTTATTGGGGGGTAACTGGTCTTGGGGCTTCAATTTAGGGCCTGGGCATCTCCCTTAACTATTTTTTTCAAGGCTAGTGCTCTACCACTTTAGCCACAGCTCCACTTCCTACATGTCGCTGGTTAATTGGAGATAAAGGAGTCTCACAGGATTTCCTGCTCTGGGTACCTTCCAATGGAGATTCCTAACACTCAGTCTGCTGAGAAGCTAGCATTATAGGCACCCAGCTTCTGATTGCTTTTTGATATTCATGGTGGAAAACTTACACTGACTTTATCATGCCTCTGACTGAACTGGATCTTTGATTACTATTCTTATAAAAGTTTATTATTATAATTATTATTATAAAGGTGATGTACAGAGGAATTAGCTACATTAAGTTAGGAAAAGAGTACTTTTTTTTTTTTTTTGTCCATTGTGGGGCTTGAACTCTGGGGTTGGGTGCTGTCCCTCAGCTCTTCAGCTCAAGGCAAGCACTCTACCACTTAAGCCACAGTGCCACTTCCAATTTTTTCTGCTTATGTGGTGCTGAGGAATTGAACCCAGGGCCTCATGCATGCGAGGCAAGCACTCTACCACTGAGCCACCTTCGCAGACCCCAAGAGTATATTTCTTTTGGATAATGTCACCTCTTCCCTCTGTTTTTCCATCCTGTCCTCACCCACAGATTATATAGTTCACTTTTCAACATAGTGAATACCACTGCTGCATTTGTTCACTAATGTTCTTTATTTTCATTACATTTCCCTATATATATATATTTTGGGGGGTCCGGTCTTGGGCCCTGAACTCTGGGCCTGGGCGCTGTCCCTCAGCTCTTCAGCTCAAGGCTAGCGCTCTACCACTTGAGCCACAGTGCCACTTCTGGCTTTTTTCTTTTTGCTTATGTGGTGCTGAGGAATCAAACCCAGGGCCTCAGGCATGCAAGGCAAGCGCTTTACCACTGAGCCACCTTCCCAGTCCCTATTTCCCTATATTTTTGCTAATTCTCACGATGTTTACATCAGATCTAAAACATCACATGAAATGTCTATAAGTATTATATATATAATTATATATAGAGAATATATAATTATACAATTATAAAACCATAAAGGCCGGGCGCTGGTGGCTCACGCCTGTAATCCTAGCTACTCAGGAGGCTGAGATCTGAGGATCACGGTTCAAAGCCAGCCCGGGCAGGAAAGACCGTGAGACTCCTATCTCCAATAAACCACCAGAAAACCGGAAGTGGCGCTGTAGCTCAAGTGGTAGAGCGCTCGCCTTGAGCTGAAGAGCTGAGGGACAGTGCCCAGGCCCAGAGTTCAAGCCCCACGACCGACAAAAAAAAAAAAACAAAAAAACAACAAAAAAAAAACCATAAAGTGTAAGGTATGCTAGTACTATTGTGTATTAAGATGAATAATTATATTAAAATATAAAGGAAGGGATTGTCATTGTTAATTTTTGGGGAATACAGGACTGGAGTTTGAACTCAGTGCATGTACTAGGTCAGTGTTCTACCACTTGAGCCAATACAGTGCAAAAGATTTCCATTAAAATGAATGTATTTGTCCTAAAAAAAATCAGTGCTTTTAAAGGGTTAACCTCTTAGTACATTAAAAATTCATAAAGACAAAATATCCTCATGCATGTGTCTTTGTTCCTGAGAATTGAACCCAGAGCTCTATCACTGAGCTATATTGTTTTTTTTTTTTTTTTTTGGTCCGGTCGTGGGGCCTGAACTCTGGGCCTGGGCGCTGTCCCTCAGCCCTTCAGCTCAAGGCTAGCACTCTAACATTTGAGCCACAGAACCACTTCTGGCTTTTTTTTTTTCTGCTTATGTGGTGCTGAGGAATCGAACCCCGGGCCTCATGCATGCAAGGCAAGCGCTCTACCACTGAGCCACCTTCCCAGCCCCCACTGAGCTATATTCTTAACCCTCTATATTCTTTTTTTTTTTTTCTTTGGTCGGTCGTGGGGCTTGAACTCTGGGCCTGGGCACTGTCCCTCAGCTCTTCAGCTCAAGGCTAGAGCTCTACCACTTGAGCTACAGCGCCACTTCCAGTTTTCTGGTGGTTTATTTGAGGTAAGAGTTTCATGGACTTGCCAGCCTGGGCTGGCTTTGGATCACAATCCTGAGTAGCTAGGATTACAGGCGTGAGTCTGGGCAACCCTCTATATTCTTTAATACAGGGTCTCACTGAGTTGCCTAGGCTGGCTTCCAATTCCTGATCCTTCGACCTTCACCTCTATGATAGCTGGGATTATGGACAAGCACTCTGACCCTCTATGCCTTATCTTTCCATCAGGGTTTATCACCTGCTTCTTCTCATCCATTTAAAGATTTGTTAGAAAAATTGATTATCTGCCAAGTATAGGCAATGCATAAGATGATGTCTACTTCTAAGTAGTTTACAACTACCAAGAAAGATTGTAAATAGGCGCCACTGGAAGATGAAGCAGAGCCTTTCCAGATGTGATTTTTGGCCTGAGTCATTTCAGAAAGAGTTAAACACAATGATCTGGTGGTGGAAAACAAGCTAGGGAGTGCAGAGGTATACAGGGAAATTATTAGGAAATTTGCAGCATCCTTTACTGATTGCAAGCTCATTGTGCCTGCAGCCATGTAGCCTCTCTGCACTACCTAGATGCTGTGTAGCATCACCAAAAGGAATGGCTGGGAGGAGGAAGGGCTGGAAGGTTGCCTGGGCCTCTAGATTCCACGTAAGATCTTGGACAAGTTGCTTAATTTTTAATGGATCTGTTTTCTCATCTGTATAATGGGACGAATAACATCCAGATTACAGGGGAAAAAGTAGGCTAGGATCCAGCGCAACCACACTAAGGTTTCCCACTCTCTCCAGCTGGTTTGGAAAATCTGCTTTCTCCTCTGTGGGAGGAGCACAGCTCTTAGTTAAGAAAACTCTGCAAGTGGCTGTGATGGACTCAACCTTCCCCCACATCCATTCCCTTCCTTCTTCCCCTCCCCCCCTTCCCCCATCAGATTCAGAACTGCTGCCCCCAGGGATCCTGGCTTTTGTTCTGTGGAGGCTTAAACTCTGACCTGTTTTTGCCCTGGTTCATTGTTTAAAAGTTATCACCTGCTGTCTGGAGAATATTACAAATTGAAACTGCCAAAATTTATTGGCAGGAAATGCTAAATATCATGCTTTGTTCAATACTTACACATCAATGCTTTTACTTTTTTTTTTAATTTCCTGAGGATCCCTTCCTCCATCATAATAACCACTCCCTCTTCACTTGTTGGTATTGCCATTTAGCAACAAAAAGTTCTATTTATGTTCTTACATATTCTTTTAATATTGATTATAAAATTTATCAACCTATCTGTCTATATGTGTTTTTTTTGTTTATTTTTGAGACACAGTCTCATTATGTATTCCAGGCTGGCCTTCAAAACTATCCTCCTGCCTCAGCCTTCCCATTGCTGTGTAGGAGCTCCCATCCAAGTGATTGTAAGTTCTTACAATCTGTTTTAATATCCCCTGCAACTTGCTTCTCAAGCTTGAATATTCATAAGAGCCATCTGGGAATTTGTTAACATGAAGATTATGATTTAGTAAGCCTGGACTTTTAACAAATGCTCAGGTGAAAAGCTAATGTTGTGGGCTATGACCACAGGACCATCCACTGTTGAGAACAAAGGAGATGCATTACACACAAATAGATTGCTGGATAAGGCCTCGGTCTCTACTAGTATAAATGTTGGACTTTAATGCATCTTTCTGTCCCTTTTCCAATGAACAATTTACATCCGGAAAGTCTTATTTTCCTTTAAAAGACATTCTGTATTCCTTAAATAAAAAAAAAAGCAACCCAATTTTTGTCTACTCAAAAATTTTGCTTTTCCTGAATTATTTCCAATTGTGACTCCTTTATTGAAAGCAGCATTAGCTAGGCATTGATACTTACATGCTTTAATATTTTTATTTCTCAACCTGTTTTAACTAACAAGTATCTGTTCTTGTTTGTGGCTGTAACAGCAATACAAGGCAGTGCTTGACATGCAGTAGGCACTTCCAGGGGAGTTTGAAGGATGAAACAAACTTAAGGTTAATTTTTATTACTATTCAATTATTTTCATTAATGTTCTTATCACATATTTACTGGGAATCTAGGTGAATGTTAAGAGACCAGTAAAAGTTGTAAAATTATGGTGACATAGCTTGGGCAACAGTAAAAAAAACACTTAGAATCAATTCAAATAAGACTGCTGGGTATATTATTACCAATATTAAAAACATGCATTGGCTAAACGATCAAAAATAAAATGCTTTTTTTAAAGATACTCTTAAAAGAGTATTATTAAGAGCCCAGACCTTTCAGGTTTAGTAACACTTCTCTGCGGTGCAGCATGTCACTCTTACAGGGAAATAAAATTTAAATGCAGTCACAATTTTGTTGGGGGCCCAAACCCACATCCTTTCTAACAGTCTTAGTTTTCCTGTCATTGTTTTGTACCTTTCATAGTATGCATTCGTTAGGAGTACGTTTTCCTCAACAGTTCTTGCTTGAACTGCAAAAGAAATGAAAGGAGGTTTGCTCATATTACATTCTCAGGCCAAGGAGACTGCAAGGCCCATTCAAGCGAGGTGTGAGAGGCCTACCAGCTGCACACCCTGCAACAGCTTCAAGCTTCAGTTTTATCTATGGGCTTCGCACAGCTCCGGGGGGAGGGGGATGTAGGGATGATGTAAATCGCCCAAGAGCTGCAATCTTCCCCGCCCTGGGAAACCGTGGAAGAACGTGCAGTTTAGGCAGCCAGTCTCTCCCTAACACGCAGCCCAGGGCCACAGGCCCCGGTAACCGACCCCCAAGCCTGGTGCACAACAATTGTTTCCTTCCTTCCCCGCCTTTTACATACAGTACACATACAAATACACACACGCAGCGCAGCCAGCAGGGGCGGGCCGGGCGCGACCACTCCGCCAGCCGCAGGGGGAACCTTCAGCCAGCCCAGATAATGTCTGCTCCCTTGTCTTCCTTGGTGTCGGTCTTTCTCCCCAACGAAAAGCAATTGTTGTCCCCAAGCAGAGACTGTTGGGTCTAGCATCCTCAAAAGCTCCGCTCTTAAGCGACAAAGCCCCGGAGGCGCTGCGTGCGCCCCCCCTGCCTCGGCGCGCAGTTGGTACAGCCCCACCGCTAGCGGGCGCCGAGCGGGAGCCGCGCGGGAGCGGCGCAGCGACGGCGGTGGCGGCAGTGGCGGCGGCGGCAGCGTTTCGGAGCCGTTGAGACGCCTCTGCGGCAGCTGGTGGCGCAGGTGGCTTGCGTGGACGCGGCCAGCGAGCGGCCAGCCGGCCCCGCAGCCTCCGCGCTCGCGGCCGCAGCAGGTGAGCGAGCGGCAGCGTCCCGCCCCGCCCCCCCCCTCGGCGGCCTCTTTGCAGGCGGTAGCGGGGAAGTGGACGCGCGGCCCACCCGGGGGGCGCAGGGGAGGCCCCGGATGTGGGGATCGGGCTCCGGAGGGCGGGAGGGGGGAGGTCTGCATCTTGTTTTCTGGGCGCTACGCCCCCTCCTCCCGGGGTCTTCAGCCCCGTGGAGAAAGCCCTGAGAACGATGGGGCGGGAGGAAGGGCTCGGTGCGGCCGAGCAGCATCCCCGGCTTCAGGTGCTGGTGGCGCCGCCGTCCTGGTGGACACCCCCCCCCCCCCCTCCCGGCCTGGAGAGGCTCCTCCGGGGCTGCGGAGGCCGCGTTCCCGCGGCGGAGCGGCCCTCCTCCCTCCTTCTCTCCCTCCCCCTCCCCTTGCCGCCCCCACCCTCGCCGGCCCTGCCCCTCCCCCTCCGCGTGCGGCCCCTCCCTCCGGCTTTGCTGGATTTTTAACCGCCCTCCCCGCTGCCCCTCGCAGGCGTCGGGACAGCCCGAGGCACCTTCCGCCCGCCCGCCCACGCAGGACCCGCGGCTCGGGCCGCGCTCCCGCATCCCTTCGCCGCCCGCCCGCCCAGCTCCGGGCCTTAGGACCCCCCGGCTTCACACCAGAAACATGACTCGCGATTTCAAACCCGGAGACCTCATCTTCGCCAAGATGAAAGGTTATCCTCACTGGCCAGCTCGAGTAAGTGATTGGTAGCCTTCGCCGTGCTCGCCCGCCTTCCCCGGGCCTGCCTTTCCTCATCTAGCCCCCCCCCACCCCCCTTCCTTTCCGATGTCCTTTTTTTCTCCCTTGCTTTTCCTTGTTAGCGCCATTGGGGAACCTGTGGGGTTTTGTTTTTTTAATGTTTTTCTTTTCCCCAGTAATCTCCCATGTGATTGTAAAATAAATAAATACATTGTAGATCTTAACTACATACCTGTGCAATCCCCTGTGGCTTGTTTGAGTCTGGGACAGGAACTCCTGGTAGGAAACATTTAGATGACATTCCAGTTCATGGTTCCATTGTAGGTGAAAGGACCCAAGGAGCAGTTTGTATGTTTAAAATTCAGTGAAACATCACCATTTCTTTAATTTTTTTGAGTAACATTCAAAATACCCACAGAATCTAATGCAGATGATCAATTCTTGAGCAACACCTATGATTAAGTTGTTTTACACTTTTTGCTTACAAAAGGATTACAAAATTGCAGTTCATGAGACTTTTTCTGTATTTAGTTCAGAGAAAGGTCTTTTTTTAAAAATCAATTTATGGTGGGATTCAAGTCCTCAGAACCCAGGAATATTGAGATCTATTAATTAGGTACAGTCAAAACCCCTTTTAAAAATATAACTGTGATGTTCCAGAGTTGTTTTATTTTCAAACTATTTGATACTTAATTTTCTTTAAAAAGACAGTTCTTAAAAATAAATCACAGTTCTAGTTATGGTACCTAGGAAGAGGAGGTGGGGGAATACCCATTAGATAGAGAATCATGGAGTGAGAAGCTAAGTGTTTCCCAAGTATTAAAAGAGCACTTTGGGGGCTGGGAAGGTGGCTCAGTGGTAGAGCACTTGCCTTGCATGCATGAGGCCCTGGGTTCGATTCCTCAGCACCACATAAGCAAAAAGAAAAAAGCCACAAGTGGTAAAGCGCTAGCCTTGAGCTGAAATGCTGGGTGACAGCGCCCAGGCCCAGAGTTCAGGCCCCACAACTGGACCCCCACCAAAAAAAAAAAAAAGATCACTTTGTTCCTTGATTTTGTTTCATATTTATATATTTTCATGAAAACAGTGTGTATAGTAGTGTGCCCAAGACTGCAGTATGTGGCTTGATGGGCTTTTCCAATGTGCCTTGATCCCTTCTTCCAGCTCTTTATCAATTTCAGTTTGTTTCCTTTTTTCCCCCTAGTCTACCTTTTCAGTAGAATCTTACTTGAATAATCGTTAATATAATAATCTTTTGGTGGGGCTGGGAAGGTGGCTCAGTGGTAGAGCGCTTGCCTTGCATGCAAGAGGTCCTGGGTTCGATTCCTCAGCACCACATAAGCAAAAAGAAAAAAGCTGGAAGTGGCGCTGTGGCTCAAGTGGTAGAGTGCTAGCCTTGAGCTGAAGAGCTGAGGGACAGCGCCCAGGCCCCATGACCGGACCCCCCCCCCCAAAAAAAAATAATCTTTTGGTATTTTAAGCTAGCAGTTCCCTTTAGGAAAATCTATTTAACTCTTTTGTATATGCTTTGACTTTGAAACATATTGCAAGCTTCTTGAGAGTAGTGGCCCTAAACCAGCTTTAAAGGCCGGAGGTTCCCTCTAATATAATTTTGTATGGTTTTCTTTGAAGTTATCCTTATTTTGAGCTATCATAAAATCTGTTTATCTAATAACATCTGTTTTGTTTCCATACCAGATGGAAATGCTTTCAAAATTTTCTGTTCCAACTCATCCTTTCCGCTCCCTTCAGTATGTTAGGTGGATAAGACAACTGAGTAAAATTATGTGGCCTTAGGAAGAGTATTTTCCTTCTCCATTTAATGAGCTGTTATTGAGTTCGCTTGGATTGAAATGGGGAGTATTTTTGTTTTTTTTCTTTTTCTTTAAAACTAATCATTGCTTATACAGGAGTGAGAATTTATTGTTACATTTTCTGCATGTTTACATTCCAATCAGTATCATAATTTTTCCTTTTGAATCAGTTGAGTTTGGTTTTAACGTATTGTGTCCAAATATACAAGTTCTTTTCAGTCTTTAATATAGATTGTAAAGTTTTGATGATAAGATCTCAGCTATAAAGCTGACATTTTAATTTTGACTCTAGCATTTCCTTCTTTCCTTCCTTCCTTCCTTCCTTCCTTCCTTCCTTCCTTCCTTCCTTCCTTCCTTCCTTCCTTCCTTCCTTCCTTCAGTGTGTGCATGGGTGTGCACACTCGTGCTGGTTCTTAGGTTTGAACATGGGACCTGGTCACTGTCCTTGAGGTTTGTTCGTTTCTTTTGCTCAAGGCTAGTGCTCTACTACTTGAGCCACAGCACAGCTCCACTTAGGGCTTTTTTGTTGTTTAACTGGAGGTAGTTTTGTAGATTTTCCTGACTTGGCTGGCTTTGAACTGTGGTCCTCAGATCTCAGCCTTCTTAGTAGCTAGGATTACAGGTGTGAGGCCATCAGAACTCACCTTTCTCTCTCACTCCCCCCTCCCCCTCCTTTTTTTTTTTTCTTTTGGGTCCATAGCTGGGCTTGAACTTTGGGCTTGGGTGCTGTCCCTGGGCTCTTGAGCTCAAGGCAAGCACTCCACCCCTTGAGCTACAGTGCCACTTCTGGTTTTCTAGTGGTTTTATCTGAGATAAGAGTCTCACGGACTTTCCTGCTTGGGCTGGCTTTGAACCTTGATCCTCAGAGTTCAGCCTCCTGAGTAGCTAGGATTACAGGCCACTGGCACTAGTGGTATTTTAAAAATAAGATTTTTTTTATTATTAAAGTGTTTTGTACAGGGGTTACCATTTCATAAGTAATGAGTACATTTCTGTTTTTGAACCTTGTCACCTCTTCCTACTAGCAGTACTTTTGAAAATAACTTAAAATAATTGCCTAACATGTATTAAGCGTTTGAACAAATTCTTAAAGCTGTTGCTGTTTACTAGCAGAAAGAAGCGTATGAACCAACATAATAGTGTAAGGATGGAGGGAACAAGTAGAGATATTAATAAGGTTCTTAGAACTATTGGATGATGATTCTCTTATTGTCTGAAACCCTCATTATTATAGATTATGAGTCCAGATTTTCTATTCTGTAATGCTTACACAGATAGATACTAGGGTCAGCTCTTGTATTTGCAGTCAACTCGTTTTCTTTTCTTTTCTTTTTTTTTTTTTTTTGGGTCCGGTCATGGGGCCTCAACTCTGGGCCTGGGCGCTGTCCTTCAGCTTTTCAGCTCAAGGCTAACACTCTACCACTTGAGCCACAGCACCACTTCCACTTCCGGCTTTTTTCTTTTTGCTTATGTGGTGCTGAGGAATCGAACCCAGGGCCTCATGCATGCAAGGCAAGTGCTCTACCACTGAGCCACCTTCCCAGCCCTTAAAGTTCGTTTTTCGACATAGCATCTTGTACATGTCATTGTTACAATGGATCAGCCTGTATCCCTGTTCAAACTATTTTTTCCCTCTTCCCAAATTATACCAACATCAAATACAGTGAAAACGGGTTATACCGTGGGGGAGGGACATACAAAAAAAACAAAAAAATCATGTGGTACCTTATAAATATGTTACAAACAATAGCAAGAAAGAAAAAAACCACTTGATTCCTTATCTTGGGGTTCATTTCATTTAACATCATCTTATTTGACCTTTTCTGCTTGTCTCCGATATATACTAGTTATAGCAAATAAGGGAAACCAATGGGATCTATGTTTCTTTGCACCTGGCTTACTTCACTTAATATAAGTTTTTTTTTGGGGGGGGGGGGTCCGGTCGTGGGGCCTGAACTATGGATGGGCCTGGGCGCTGTCCCTCGGCTCTTCAGCTCAAGGCTAGTGCTCTACCACTTGAGCCACAGCGCCACTTCCAGCTTTTTTCTTATGTGGTGCTGAGGAATCGAATCCAGGGCCTCATGCATGCAAGGCAAGCGCTCTACCACTGAGCTACCTTCCCAGCCCCTAATATAATTTTTTCCAAGTCTTTCCATTTCCTAACAAATGGGGCAATGTCATTCTTTATGATAGTGGCATAGAATTCCATTTTATATATACCGCATTTTCTTGATCCATTCATCTACTCAGGGGGATCTGGGTTGGTTCCATATCTTAGCTATGGTAAATAATGCTGCAATAAACATGGTTGGGCTGGTAGCTTTTGTATGGTCTTGTTTGTGATCATTTGAGTAAATGCCCAAAAGTGGGTCATAGGGGAGCTCTTCGTGGAGTCTTTTGAGGAATCTCCATAGTACTTTCCAACGTGGTTGAACAAGTTTACACTCCCACCAACTATGCAGTAGGGCTCCCTTCTGTCCACATCCCCTCCAGCACCTGTTGTTATTAGAGGTCTTGATTATAGCCATTCCAAATGGGGTGAGGTGGTATTTCAATGTTGTTTTGATTTGCATTTCTTCTATGGCTAGAGAGGTTGAGCATTTCTTCGTGGATTTTGACATTCTTTATGTGAAATACTTAGAGTAAGATAAGTTTAAGAATTGAGAATTTGGGGATTTGAGGAAGTTAAAGGTAGTACATATTCCATGTGTTTTGCTACTGCTAGCATGGCACATAACTTTCTGCAGAGAAATCATAGAAACATGACTGAGTAAAAGAAATGACTGAATTAGCTTTGGTTTTGCAACAAAGTGAGTTTGAAAAAGAAACACCTTTGTTTTATGGAACTTCTTAGGTTTCAGAGTTGGGAATAAGATTTGGAACCTGTAAAATGTCCAATTTTATATCTTCAGCTCTCTTGAATATGTTAATCAACTTATTCAGATGTGTTGAAGTGTATATGACTGAAGATGGTAATTTTTTTTTAATGTTTCTTTTAGGTAGATGAAGTTCCTGATGGAGCTGTAAAACCACCTACAAACAAACTGCCCATTTTCTTTTTTGGAACTCATGAGACGTAAGTCCTGTTAGCTTTTAGATGCAAATTAGAAGTTTCAGGATTGTGCATAAAATGAAAAAATAGAGATTAATTTAAAGAGGAATAGGAAAGAAATACAAAACTTTAAAATTGTGTTTGAACTTTAGAATAAATTTTCAAGCTGCCTCTTTGTGTTGAGGAAGCACTATGTATCTTTTACTTTTAGATAGTAAAGGCACTGTAGGTTTAATTTTGATTGTAGGTTTAATTTTCTTAATCAGGGAAGGAAGCAAAAGAATGGGGGAAAGTTTGTATGGGAAGTTTTTAGACGACATTCAATATTTCTGTTCAGTAAAATTATATGGACTTTTTCCCCACTATTCTGGGATTTGAATTCAGTGTCCTGTACTTGGTAGGCAGGTGCTCTACCATTGAGTCATGCCTCTGGCCCAACTAAGTGATTTCTTTTTTTTTTTTTTTTTTGGTCATGGGGTTGAACTCTGGGCTTAAATGCTGTCCCTGCGCTCTTCAGCTAAAGGCGAGCACTCTACCGCTTAAGCCACAGCGCCACGTCTGGTTTTCTAGTGGTTTATTGGAGATAAGAGTCTCATGGACTTTCCTGCCTGGGCTGGCTTTGAACTGCAATCCTCAGATCTCAGCCTCCTGAGTAGCTAGGATTACAGGCGTGAGCCACCAGCGCCTGGCCCAACTAAGTGATTTCCATAAGGATTATCTTGTGTCATGCTTTAGGCCTTAGGCTATATTGTATGAAATAAGAGAAGATGAAATCTGGACAGTTCCTTTGAGTGTACTAGAGGCTTATGGGTAGTAGAGCCACTCTGATTTGTTCTACTGTCCCTAGTGGATATGGGCACAAACTGATTTGGTGAGACGATTTTAATTTTTCAAAAATTAGCTGAAAATTGAACTGTTACTTTTACGTGCATAAGATTTTCTGGGAGCTATCTCATTGGTTTCCAATGATTATATTCCTATATACCTATCATTTAATAGCCTTCTAAGTACTATATAATTTGACTGGTTTTGAACTTAAAATAATTTCTGTAGCTTAGGCTTGCTTATTTGGGATGAAGAGAAACAAAGCTTGGTATTCCTCTTCTAATTATAATTATACTCCTAGAAATGGCTACAATGACAATGTCTGATTTAATGTTTCTTAGCAACCAGCTTCCAGTTATTAATGTGTATTTGTGGTACTGAGGTTTGAACTCAGCCTTATGCTTACTAATCAGGTACTCTGCCAATTATCCTTCAGCCCTTTTAAATTCTGGTTGTAAGTACAATGCATCTTTTTTGGGGGAGGGCGGGGGGCTGAACTCTGGGCCTGGGCGCTGTCCCTCAGCTCTTCAGCTCAAGACTAGCGCTCTACCACTTGAGCCACAGTGCCACTTCTGGATTTTTCTTCTTACATGGTGCTGAGGAATCGAACCCAGGGCCTCATGCATGTAAGGCAAGCACTCTACCACTGAGCCACCTTTCCAACCCCCTTCCTAAGTTTTTTTTTTTATTGTAAAGATACTATACAGAGGGTTACAGTTACTTGAGTGAGGTAATGAGTACACTTCCTCTTGAACATTGTTACCCCCTCCATTGTTTTCCCCCTACCATCCCCTCCCTTCCTCCCTCCCTTCCCCGAGGTTCTTTTTTTTTTTTTGATTGTGATTAAGTGATTACATAATTTCCGGAAATTCACAGTATTGTGGAATAATGATGCTCATTTAAAGTCACAAGTTCATTCTAACTTTCCTGGAGCAAATTGTCTATCACAGTCTGTAATATATAACGGTGCTCACATGTTATATACCATATATGTGATCAGCAGCATGGGGATATTTAGTAGTGGTTCAACCAGATGAGTGGGAGTTCTTTGTTTCTTAAGTCCTGTTAGTTTTGTCATATCACCTAACATTTTGGATTTATCATCCACTTATCAGGGAGACCATGTTCCGTTTGTCTCTTCGTTCTTGGCTTACCTCGCTCAACATGGTTCCTTCTAGCTCCATCCATTTCCCTGCAAATGCCATTATTTTGTCATTTCTAATGGCTGCATAATATTCCATTGTGTATAGATACCACAATTTTTGGATCCATTCATCTGTGGTGGGGCATCTAGGTTGTTTCCATATCCTAGCTATTGCGAATAGTGCTGCAATAAACATGGAGGTGCACGTGTCCTTGTATATTGGTTCCTGTTGTTCAGGGTAGATGCCTAGAAGTGGTATGACTGGGTCGTAAGGGAGGTCAATCTTTAGCTTCTAAGGACCCTCCAGACTGCTTTCCAAAGTGGTTGTATAAGTGTACATTCCCACCAGCAGAGAGTAGGGTTCCTCTTTCTCCACATCCCCTCCAGCATTTGTCGTTGGCTGATTTGTGGATGTGGGACATTCTGACTGGGGTAAGGTGGTAGTATCTCAGGGTTGTCTTTATTTGCATTTCCTTCACCACCAGAGATGATGAACATTTCCTCATGTGTTTCTTTGCCATTTTTATTTCTTCATTTGAGAAGTCCCTCTTTAGTTCCCTTGCCCATTTAGTAATTGGTTTGTTAGGTTTGGGAGGGATTAGCTTCTTGAGTTCCCTGTATATACAGGATGTTAACCCCTTGTCTGATATCCTAAGTTTCTTAAAATACAGTTTTGGTTTCAGAATTGGATTGATACCATACTTAGTTTGTGTTGGGTTCAGATATATTCTCCATATAAAAATAAAATTTGGGGCTAGGAAGGTGGCTCATTGGTAGAGTGCTTGCTTGCATGCGTAAGGCCCTGGGTTTGATTCCTCTGCACCACATAAGCAGAAGGAAGCCAGAAGTGGTGCTGTAGCTCAAGTGGTGGAGTGCTCAGCTCAGTGGTGGAGTGCTAGCCTTGAGCTGAAAAGCTGAGGGACAGCGCCCAGACCCAGAGTTCAAGCCCCATAACTGGCAATAAATAAATAAATAAATTTATTTTAGCTGGGTACTGGTGGCTCATGCTTGTAATCCTAGGTACTGGGGAGGCTGATACTTGAGGATCATGGTTCACAGCAAGCCAGATCATGAAAGTCCATTAAGACTCTTAGCTCCAGTTAACCACCAAAAGCCTGGAGCTAGCGTTATAGCCAAAGTGAGAGAATGCTAGCCTTGAGCATAAAAGCTCAGGGACAGCACCTAGACCCTTAGTTTGAACCTTAAGACTCACATCCACACCATTTATATGTATGAAATTTTAAGGAAATAAGGAATTTCTGATCCCATGGTAGTCTTCCATTTGAAGAAACTTGAGCAATTAAGTTTAATAGAGAAAGCAATCTAAAGAATTACTGCATTATATGTTAGAATAAGGGTTTTAAGAGGGTGGTACCAGGTTAGGTAGAGCATTTATCAGTTTTTTTTTGCTGGTTGTGGGGATTGAACCAGGCCTGGGTGCTGTCCCTCAGCTCTTCAGCTAGCGTTCTACTAC
The DNA here is from genome assembly GCF_024711535.1 of Dipodomys merriami. Classification (NCBI taxonomy): domain Eukaryota; kingdom Metazoa; phylum Chordata; class Mammalia; order Rodentia; family Heteromyidae; genus Dipodomys; species Dipodomys merriami. Next base: position 24,110 of record NW_027203604.1, read on the forward strand.
TTGAGCCACAGCACCACTTCTGTTTTTTTCTGTTTATGATGTGCTGAAGAATTGAACCCAGGGCCTCATGCATGCAAGTCAAGCACTCTACCACTGAGCCACCTTTCCAGCCCTGTTTTTTTTTTTTTTTGGGTGGGGGTCCGGTTGTGGGGCTTGAACTCTAGGCCTGGGCACTGTCCCTCAGCTCTTCAGCTCAAGGCTAGCACTCTACCACTTGAGCCACAGCACCACTTCTGGTTTTTTTCTTTTTGCTTATGTGGTGGTGAGGAATGGAACCCAGGGCCTCATGCATGTAAGGCAAGCGCTCTACCACTGAGCCATCTTCCCAGCCCTTTTTTTTTTTTTTAAGAAACATTTCTTTTTTGGGGGGGAGGGGGGTCCGGTTGTGGGCCCTGAACTCTGGGCCTGGGTGCTGTCCCTCAGCTCTTCAGCTCAAGGCTAGCGCTCTACCACTTGAGCCACAGCACCACTTCTGGCTTTTTTTCCTTTTTTTTTTTTGCTTATGTGGTGCTGAGGAATCGAGCATTGCAAGGCAAGCGCTCTACCACCGAGCCACCTTTCCAGCCCTTAAAGAAACATTTCTTAGGGCCTATCCAAGACTTTCTGAGTCAGTCTGTAAGCTGTGGAGTTCAACAGTCTAACAAGCCTGGAGATGATCCTGAGCCATACCAGATTTACAAATACTGTATTAAATGTAGCTGGCATTAGTTGAATTTTCTTTGGAGGGGAAGGGAGGCAGTTTTGGGGCTTGAACTCAGGGCCTGGGAAGTGTCCCTTAGCTTTTTTGTTTAAGACTAGCACCCTACAGTCACTAGAGCCACAGCGCTACTTCTTGCTTTTTGTTTATGTGGTACTGAGGAATCAAACCCAAGGCATCATGGCATGCTAGGCAAGTACTCTACCACTAAGCTACATTCCCAGCCTCCAATTTTTTATTTTTGTAACTTTAAAAAATTCTTTCTGAGTGGGCTGGGAAGGTGGCTCAGTGGTAGAGTGCTTGCCTTGCATGCATGAGGCCCTGGGTTCGATTCCTCAGCACCACATAAGCAAAAAGAAAAAAGCCGGAAGTGGTGCTGTGGCTCATGTGGTAGAGCGCTAGCCTTGAGCTGAAGAGCTGAGGGACAGCCCAGGCCCAGAGTTCAGACCCCAGGACCGGACTCAAAAAAAATTCTTTCTGATTTCTCTGATTTTAAGACATTTTGTAAAATATTCATATGTGTGTATATGTGTGTATACATATACATATATGTATATATATACATATATGTGTGTATATATATACACACATCCTTATAGTTTTATAGGGCACGTGTGTAGACCATTGTTACTTCTTTTTTTTTTTAACAGTCTTGGAGATCCAATGAGGTCCTAGTTCATACAAGGCAAGTGCTCCTTCAGTGAGCTAAAACCTCCAGCATTAGGTTACTATTTTAAATTTAAAAGTGACTATTCTTTCCCCAACATTAAAAAATGGAGAACTTTTATTTTCAATGCTGAAGATTAAACCTAGGGTCTTGAACTTGCTGGGCAGTGTTACCACTGAGAAGCATATGTAGCCCAAAGTCTGTATTTAAATCACAACATTACACTGGGTAACTAAACTGATTAGGTATTACTTGGTTAATTAGATATTAAGATGGTTAATGGGGGAAAAAAACGAGAAATTAAGAAATTAATCAAGAAATTAAGGCCTGGGTAGGTAGCTCAGTGGTAGAGTCCTTGCATGCATGAGACCCTTGGTTCCTCAGCACCACTTAAGCACCACATAAGCAAAAAAAGCTGGAAGTGGTGCTGTGGTTCAAATGGTAGAACGCTAGCCTTGAACTGAAGAGCTGAGGGACAATGCCCAGGCCCAGAGTTCAGGCCCATGACTGACCAAAATAAAGGAAATTAAGATATATTCTAAGTTAAAAATACCTGTTTTAAGCTGGGTGCCAGTGGCTCACACCTGTAATCCTAGCTACTCAGGAGGCTGAGATCTTGAGGATTGTGGTTCAAAGCCAGCCCAGGCAGGCAAGTCCGTGAAAATGTTTTTTTTTTGGGGGGAGGGGGAGGGTCCGGTCGTGGGGCCTGAACTCTGGGCTTGGGCACTGTCCCTCAGCTCTTCAGCTCAAGGCTAGCACTCTACCAACTTGAGCCACAGCACCACTTCCGGCTTTTTTCTTTTTGCTATGTGGTGCTGAGGAATGGAACCCAGGGCCTCATACATGCAAGGCAAGCACTCTACCACTGAGCCACCTTCCCAGCCCCAAGTCCTCTTATCTCCAATAAACCACCAAAAAACTAGAAGTGGCGCTATAGCTTAAGTGGTAGAGCTCTAGCCTTGAGTTGGAGAGCTGAGGGACAGCGCCCAGGCCCTGACTTCAAGCCCCACGACCTCCAAAAATAAAAAAATAAAAAAAAATAAATAAATAAAACTACCTGTTTCATAAAAATTTAGTGGCATTTTTATTTCAAAGTGTACTTTAATGTTTTTGATCTGCAGTGTTTTTTTTTTTTTTTTTTGTGCTAGTCCTAGAGCTTGACCTCAGGGCCGGAGTGTTCTATTCAAGGCTAGCACTACCACTTGAGCCATAGCTTCATTTCTGGAGGTCAGAGTTTTATAGACTTGCCTGCTGGTCTGGCTTCAAATTGTGATCCTCAGCTCTCATCCTCTCAGCTTACTTAGTAACCAGGATTATAGTCAGGAGCCACTGGTGCCCAGCTATTATCAGTGTTCTTTTAAGTATACCATTTACATTTGCAAAGTCAGTACCTCCCAAAAGCTGGGAGAGTAAAGTCATGGGTTGATGATGAATTTGCTTCGTAACACTTGACACAGGATTTAATACAAGTAGATCACAGCAGTCGCATTTGCCTATTTTATGTGACCTTCAGCAAATTACTTACATTTGTGTCCTTCTGAATTTGTAAAATAGGGATATCATCTATCTTAGAACTTTCGGGCACAGCTAAGGTGCTTTCATAAATAATTACTTAGATTAATGCTAAGTATGTGTTGAATAAAATGTCAGTAAGAATTGTATGGCTTTGAAAGACTTGGGAGCAATACTAGCTGGGATTTATAAATTAATAGTAACAATGCATATTTTTTTCTAAGGCTGTTATTGTAGTGTTACTAAGTTTAGATCAGCTTAGTTTGAATTTTGCTGACTAGTTTTGCTAATCGAGAGAATGTCTTCAAACTCTCCAAACTTGAAAATTTAGTCATACTTTGTTGCTTTTATCTCTTATTCTTAATTTTATTAATGTTCAGCTTTAGAAACTTTAAAAATACTATATAGTATAAGTAGTGTATAGTATGCATATAATTTTTAATTACTGTAAATTTACAGAGGTTTCATAGTTGTATTTTCATACATGCATATAATGTACATTGTTGAAATTATGTTAATTTTTTTTGGGGGGGGGTCAGTTGTCGGACTTGACCTCTGGGCCTGGGCTCTGACCCTCAGCTCTTCAACTCAAGGCTAGTGTTCTGCCACTGGAGCCACAGTGTTAATCCAATTTTTTGCTGATTTATTGGAGATTAGAATCTCATGGACTTTCTGGCCCGTGCTGGCTTTGAACCGTGATCCTCAGATCTCAGCCTCCTGAGTATCTAGGATTACAGGCGTGAGTCACCGGCACCCAGCTTGTCCTTTCTCCTTCTGCTGGTCGTCTTTCCCCAACATTCTACCTTTTACTGTCATAGTATCTATTTATTTATTGAGGCTATTTATTTATTGAGACAAGCCTGGGCCTTGCACTCAGGGCTTGGGCACTGTCTCTGATTTTTTTTTCTCTCTCTCTCTTTTTTTTTGCTCATGGCTTGTACTTTACCATTTGAGCTTGTAGTTCCACTTCTGAATTTTTGGCAGTTAATTGTAAAAGTCTCATGGGCTTTTACCCATGATCCTCAGCTCTTACCCTCCCAACATGTTAGGATTACAGGTGTGTATCACTCATGTCTGACTTGTTATAAAATTTTAGTAAACATCCTTTTTAAGATTTCTGTTTCAGGGGCTGGGAAGGTGGCTCAGTGGTAAACCACTTGCCTTGCATGCCTGAGGCCCTGGGTTCGATTCCTCAGCACCACATAAGCAAAAAGAAAAAAGCCGGAAGTGGTGCTGTGACTCTAGTGGTTGAGTGCTAGTCTTGAGCTGAAGAGCTGAGGGATAGCACGCAGGCCCAGAGTTCAGGCCCCTTGAGCAGACCAAAAAAAAAAAAAAAAAAAAGATTTCTGTTTCATATTTTGTGATTTTATAATAGGTAAATGAAGTGGCAAGGTAGAGTTGATAAGTTGAAAATGAAACGTTTTGTTTAGAAAATACTACTTAACAAAGATAAATGACTTGATCTTGATGTCCTTGTCTCTGATAGGCCTTCATATTTTGATTAGGGCCTCTTTGGTTTGACTTAAAAGTTCTAAGTTTAGCCGGGCGCTGGTGGCTCACGCCTGTAATCCTAGCTACTCAGGAGGCTGAGATCTGAGGATCACGGTTCAAAGCCAGCCCGGGCAGTAAAGACTGTGAGACTCCTATCTCCAATAAACCACCAGAAAACCGGAAGTGGCGCTGTAGCTCAAGTGGCAGAGCGCTAGCCTTGAGCTGAAGAGCTGAAGGACAGTGCCCAGGCCCAGAGTTCAAGCCCCACGACTGACAAAAAAAAAAAAAAAAAAGTTCTAAGTTTGTGGTGACTTTGTGTGAGCTTTCTTATGGGCATCCATACTGTTAAGTAAAAAGGTAAAATCAGAGACATAACTGCTTTTCTATATATTTGTAAAAGAACTTCAATCCACATAAGTTTACTGTTAGATTTGGAATTTACTGCTTAATTTTCTCATTGCTTTTAAAAAGCAAATAATAAAAGGAAAGTTCTACAATGTAATCACTGAAGAGAAAGAATAATATTTTTATATTTTAGAATTTCTAAATCTGTTGTGTTCTGATTTTTTTTTCCTCTGAACTTTCACAATTTTCCTTCCTTCCTTCCTTTCTCTCTCCCTTTCCTCTCTCCCTCCCCTCTCTTCTTTCCTCTCTCCCTCCCCTCTCTTCTTTCCTTCTTCCCTTTCCTCCCTTCTTTCCTCTCTTTAATCTCTTTCTCGAGCTGGTACCGGCACTTGAACTCAGGGCCTAGGCATTTTCCTTTAGTGTTTTTGTTTTTGGTGCAAGGCTGGTGCTCTGCTACTTGAGCCACAGTTTCACTTCTACCTTTTTGATAGTTAATTGCAGATAAGTGTTTAATGGCCTTTTCCGCTTGATCTGGGTTCTAACCATGATCCTCATATCTCAGCCTCCTGAATAGTGGGTTCCTAGCTTCACAATTTTTTTTGTATTTGCTATCAAAACGTAATTAGATTATATCCTATTTCCATTTTGCATATAAAACAATTTTTGTAGGCCATTTGAAAATGGAACATTTCTAAGAGAAAACCATAGCCACAGCCACCATAAGGTGTTCCTTGGTAACTAGTGGTGCGGTCTGTAGGCTAATTTATGTACCATTCAGGAATCTTAGGGGATTGTATCCCCATGGACAATTCTTTTTTTCATCAGCTTTGTTTTTGACTTACCAGTCTTGAACATATCCTTTACCCCACCTACACTTGGAATTGACTGTGAAAAACATTGAGCAGTATATTTACTGTTACAATATTTATTTTATTTTTTTGTGTGCTGATGCTGAATTTTGAATTCAAGGTCTTATACTCTTGCTTGGCTTTTTCACTGGCCTGGTGTGTGCCACACTTCCAGGATTTTGCATGTTAATCGGAGAGTCCCTTGGACTTTTCTGCCTGGCTGGCTTCAAACCAACATCCTCAGACTGAGCCTCCTGAGTAGCTAGATTACAGGCATGAGCCGCTGGTCCCAGACTCTTAAAATATTGCAGCCTCCTGGCTACTTAGGAGAACTGAGATCTGAGTATCTTGGTTTGAAGCCCAAAGAAAAGTGCTTGGGAATCCCAATTAACCAGCAGAAAAGCAGATTGGAGTGTGTGACTCAAGTGATAGAACACCAGCTATGAGCAGAAAAAAGACAGCAAGAATATGAAGCCTTGCCTTGAGTTCAAGCCCTCACTATTGGCACAGAAAAAGTGCTCAAACAATAGCTTGATAGATGCATTTAGCAAAATGTATTAAATAATTACTGACATGAAAATCTGTTCATATTTAATTAGAAGTATATAATGATGTTTAAATTAGATACTTTCTGTTTTTTCACAGAAAAAAGAGTTTGTGCTTGAGCTTTGAGGCGTTGAGCTTGGTTTGTTTGCTTGGCTTGGCTGGTTCTCTACCACTTGAACCATGCTTCCAGACCATCTCTTTGCTGGTTATTCAGACTTGGTGATTTTTTTTTTCTCCCCAGCCTGGCTTTGTCCAGTTTGGGGGAGAAGTTTTTTTTTTTTCATTCGTGGGGCTTGAACTCTGGGCCTGAAAAGCTTGGTCAATTAAACTGAATGAGACCAGGTGCTGGTGATTCCTGTCTCTAATAGCCACATGAGGCTGAGATCTGAGAATTGAGGTTCTTAGCCAGTCTGGGCAGAAAAGTTCATGAGAATCCCATTTTTAGTAACCAGTGGAGCTATGACTCAAGTGGTCTAAAGCTGTAGCCTTGGGCACAAAAGTTCAGGGACAGCGCCCAGGCTCTGAGTTCAAGGCCCAGGATCAGTACCAAAAAAAAAAAGTTTATGTAAATGAGATGGTGTTATGGATCTAGGAACTCATTACTGAATTAATAAAGTATATCAGATTGACATGTAGTTCTGTGGTTTAGTGCTTTACTTGTTTCTTTGAGACCCTGGATTCAATCCTTAGTACTGTAAATGAAAAAAAACAGTAGTATTTGGAATAAAATATAGTCTACCTTATCCCTACCCCTAAACAGAAAACATTTATTGTTCCGCAAAGAAATGCAACCTAAAAATCTTTTAGAAGCCAGGTGGCTGGTGTTTCACACCTATACTCCTAGCTATTCAGCCTGAGATATGAGGACCAAAATTCTAAGCCAGCTGGGAAGAAAAGTCTGTGTGGCTCTCTTGTGTTCCAAGCTGGAAGTGGAACTATGGCTGTAGTAGAGTGACTGTAGCCTTGAGTGAAAAAGCTAAGCAGTAGTGGGAGGCTCAGAGTTCAAGCCTCAATATCTGCACATGTATTCCCCCCAAAAGACTTTTCCAACATTTGTTCTGCCAGTACTTAGAGCCTTCTCATGTCTTGGTGAGATTGCGTTCATTGAAATGAGTTCATCAGGCTTGTCTTCCCTTTAATTTGTATTTTATAAAATGCATCATATAATAGTGTTATTTTAGTAATGTAATATGTATATATTTATTTGAGGTTGCATTGTACTTATTATCTTCTTCTGTTTTAGTGCTTTTTTAGGACCAAAGGATATATTTCCTTACTCAGAAAATAAGGAAAAGTATGGCAAACCAAATAAACGAAAAGGTTTCAATGAAGGCTTATGGGAGATAGATAACAATCCAAAAGTGAAATTTTCAAGTGCACAGGTGAGTCATTGGATACCCACTTAATTTAGTATTATTTATTCAGTCTTGGAGGAAAAAATACCATCATAGCTAGAGGAAAATAAGATGGCATTTAAGAGTCTTAGTAATTTTGGATTAAATTGTGTTCTTATTTATGGGATAAACCTTGACTTTTTATGTCTAGATGAACTACTGAAATTATTACACTACTAAAGAGACCTCAGAAAACTGAGAAATGCTTGGTTATTTACTCCTAAGATAAAGTTTAATATATTAGATTTAAAGCCATATGTACTGTCTTTTTTTTCTTTCTTTCTTTTTTTTGTCAGTTGTGGGACTTGAACTCCGGGCCTGTGCACCATCCCTGAGCTCTTCAGCTTAATGCTAGAGCTCGACCACGTGAGCCACTTCACCACTTCCAGTTTTCTGGTAGTTAATTGGTGATAGAGTCTCAGGGACTTCCTTTGCCCAGGCTGGCTTTGAACCTTGGGATTACAGGAGTGAGCCACCAGTGCCTGGCTTCTATCTTTTTTTTTTTTTTTTTTAAAGATTTTTATCTTGTATTAGCTCTCAGACATTTCCATACATGCATACAAATTGTTGAAAATGTTTTATTCTGTTTTGATACATGTGTAAAGTACTTAATTTGCCCTCTCCTTGGCCTTCTTCCCTCCTGCTATACCTGATCACCCAGAAGAGCCTATATTACTTTCCTATCATTCATTTGTTAAGTGTGTATTACACAAAGGAATTTAGCCATGTTATTTCACATATATACATATATGCTATATTCAGTTCAGGATATTTTTTTGGAGGGGTCGGTCGTGGGGCTTGAACTCTGGGCTTGAGTACTGTCCCTGCGCTCTTTAGCTCAAGGTGAGCACGCTCTACTGCTTGAGCCACTGCACCATTTCTGGTTTTCTAGTGGTTTTTATTGGGGATAAGAATCTCATGGACTTCCCTACCCGGGCTGGCTTTGAACCGTGATCCGCAGATCTCAGCCTCCTCAGTAGCTAGGATTACAGGCATGAGCCACTGGCGCCCAGCTTCAGTTCAGGATTTTTATAGCATGTATCCAAGTTTTCTTTTTCTCTTTAATTTTTTTTTTTTGAGGGGGGTCTGGTCGTGGGGCCTGAACTCTGGGCCTGGGCTCTGTCCCTCAGCTCTTCAGCTCAAGGCTAGCGCTCTACCACTTGAGCCATAGCACCATTTCTGGCTTTTTTCTTTTTGCTTATGTGGTGCTGAGGAATCAAACCCAGAGCCTCAGGCATGCAAGGCAAGCGCTATACCACTGAACCTTCCCAGCCCCTGACACTTTTTTTTGCCCAATTTGTGTATTTTTTCTCATGCAATAGGAATTACTGTGTTTCTCTTCATTTTTTTTCTGTCCTGGTATTGATGCTATTTTAAACATGTTTTTCTCTATTTTGCCACTTACACTCAAACTATGTAAATACTGTCACATGTCACATGGAAGTCCTAGAATTCTTACTATGTATAATCATCATGCTGGTTTTTCTTTTTTTCTTTTTTTGGGTCCGGTCATGGGGCCTGAACTCTGGGCCTGGGCGCTGTCCCTCAGCTCTTCAGCTCAAGGCTAGCACTCTACCACTTGAGCCACAGCACCACTTCCCGCTTTTTTCTTTTTGCTTATGTGGTGCTGAGGAATCGAACCCAGGGCCTCATGCCTGCAAGACAAGCACTGTACCACTGAGCCACCTTCCCAACTAGTTTTCTGAATATTTTTACTTTATTTTGTTGGATTTGTTACACTAATGGGAATCTGTGCTCATAATTGGATACTTTGAAACATTTTTAATTTTCTGATAAAGATACTCATACTGTAATATTTAAAATTTTTAGCTGGGTGCTAGTCTCTCACACCTATGATCCTAGCTACTTTTGAAGCTGAGGTGAGAGAATCACTGTTCAAAGCCAGCCTGGGCAGGAAAGTCTGGGAGACTCTAATCTCCAATTAATCACTCAAAAGCCACAAGTGGTACTGTAGCTCAAAGTGGTAGAGCACTAGCCCTGAGTGAAAAAGTTCAGGGACAGCACCCAGCTCATGACTGACCAAAGGAAATAAAAAAAGATTTACTTGTAAAGGAAGTTAGAATAGTAATTTTAAAACACATAAAAATAGAAGAAAACAGTGACTGAAAATATAAATGTGGAACTAAGATAGCAAGACAATAATTTGACTTCCTCTGACTCATCTGGAATGTGTTGATTTTTGTTACCATATTTCAATATCATGGGCTTCTGGGAGTCAGAATTATTCACTGGTGCATACATGTGCTTGAGCTGTTTTTTTCTCATAAAATCCATAATTTCGTAGAGTGCATGAACAATCCACTGGTAGGAGTTTCAGAGCATTTTCTCCTTATTCAATATCATGAATAGTGAGTGCCAGAACAGTTTCCTGAAGATTATGTAAAATCATAGAATTTTATTTTTTGGTGTAGTTATGTACTTACTGTATAAATAAGATTAAATGCCACAAACTATGTAGAATACAATTATAATTTCACAGTAATATGTAGAGTACAAGAGGAGAAATAAGGTCATGCTTGTTACAGTATTCAGCAATGGATTTACACAAATAGTCCAGATAGTTTCATGGCTGAGGAAAAGCCCATAAATATTGTACAGTAGCAGAGCCAAGAAGCTGGTGGGTGGGGGTAGGGGAGAGGGATGGGGGAAGATGGGAGGGCAGGTATGGGAAGGAGAAACAAAGAAGGAGGCAACAATGCTTGATAAGAAACATACTTATTACCTTGCTCAAGTAATTGTAACCCCTCTGTATGGTATTTTCACAACAAAAAATCTTAATAATAAAAAAAAGAAATACTAAAAGGAAGCTGGCCCATGTTTTCTTTGCTTACATTTGATAAGATGAATAAAACTCCATTGTAAATTTGTACCACATTATCTTGGTCTACTTATCCAGTATAGGGCATCTTAGCTGTTTCCATAATTTGGATATCATGAATTGTGCAGCATTGGACATTGATGTGCAAGTGTCTATACTAGAGATGTGTAAATTTACTGTAGACAAGCTTTTGTTTCATGAGAAACTTTTAAAAATTGGGTAGAGTTTAATTTTGTGAAACTAATAGAGTTATTGTGCATAGGCATCAGCCAAACAATCAAATGCATCATCTGATGTTGAAATTGAAGAAAAAGAAACTAGTGTTTCAAAGGAAGATACTGATCATGAAGAAAAAGCCAGTAATGAGGTATGTTTTATTTTCCATTCTAACAGGGATTTTATAGTTTAATTGCAAGGGAGAAATAGAAAAAGGAGTTAATCATACGGTAGGAAGTAATCTCTAAAATATGTGGAAATGAATAATACTAGAGGCTTATTTCCTTACATAAATGTTAAATAAAATACCTTTAGATGCAGGATATTTATCTGGAGGTGGGATAGATGCAGAACAGATTAAAGCTAGCAAAAGTTTGGAATTATAAGGTCCAACCTCTCAGCCTTTGCAGAATTCATGGTACATTAATGGGTTAAATTTTTGACTTATGGAAGCATTGCTCTTGCTTGGCTTTTTCCACTCAGAGCTGGTGCTCTGCCACTTGAGCTCTGCCACTTGAGCTATACTTCCAGCCTACTTTTTTGCTGGTTAATTGGAGAGGGACTGTCAAGGACTTTTCTTCCTGGCTGGCTTCAACCCAAGAACTTCAGATCTCCGCCTTCTGAGTAGCTAGGATTACAGGCATAAGTCTCTTTTTAAAAGAGAAGTTCTTTGTGAGTTGGATATATCAGAAAGAACTTGTAGACTGAGAAATTTAAAACCCCTGTTGATTTCCACCTTTGATTTTCTGAGTTTGTGTTACTCATTTAGCTCTTCTAGGCTTCAGAAAGTGGTTGTTTGATGATTTCTGAAGTCATAGCCATCTTTTACAATTTATAACCCTGACATGGAAGGGTTTTACTATAGAAAAAGATAATCTTATAAATCTGAATAGATATATTTCTGGTGTACTATTAAGCATACTTTCTGTATCCGAGATAATTGTGGAAATTTGTCCTCTTCCACCAGGAAGATATTGGCTGTTATTTTATAATGTTTAAGACATTGAATGTTTATTATTTGAAAGGTTGGAGCAGCAGAACAGACTTTTCAATACTTAGTGAAACATGTTTGTGCCCTTTTTTTGGTGCTGGTGTTAGGGGCTTGTACTCAGGGCTTTGTGCTCTTGGATAACTTTCGGCTCACGTCTAGTGCCCTACCACTTGAGCCATGCCAACACTTCCTGCTTTTTTTTTTTCTGGTTAATTGGATATAAAGAGTCTGTAGGATTTGGCTACCTATTTTTCTGTCTGGGCTGGCTCAATCTCCTCTTGAATGACTAGGATTACAGGTGTGTGTGAGCCACTAGCATTAAGCATTTTTGTGAATTTTAAGAAAGTTTATTTTAGACTTGGTATATTAAGGCTTAATTTATATAGTGTCATCTACTTTGTTTTTTATTTTGAAGGATGTGACTAAAGCAGTTGACATAACTACTCCAAAAGCTGCCAGAAGAGGGAGAAAGAGAAAGGTAATTTCCTTAACGATAGGAATCCTTCACATGAAACTTTTTTTTAAAGGATAGGATATGATGTTTACTTTGCAAAACTCTTCTTAGTGATATACTCTTAGGATAAGTACTGTACCTGCCGGTACTCTATTGATTGATAAAAGGAAATAGAGTGAACCAATTTTAATCTTTATGGCTGCCTCAGTTTTCTCTATAAAACATATAGTAATATGTAGTGTTGATGACTTAATATTTGAAAAGTGTTTATAATAAATCCTGATCACTAAATACTGGTACACACTATATTTGTTGTCCCTATTATGTTATTGTTATGTCTCACAACATTGCGTATAATGAGAAATAGAAGTGACAGTGTAGGCCTAGAGGTTTGTTGGCTTCTAATGGCTTCTTACATGAAATTTTGTTTGCCCCTATTTCTCACATAATTTATGGCTCAGATTTTTATATATCAAAGATGCAAAGAAAAATGAGTTCTTTATCTCATGGGGAAGTTAAGCACAAGAACATAATTAAGATGACTTTTTATCTTCTGTTGTATATGTGGGAGGAGACAAATTCAATACTTGCCTGCTACAAAGTGTACCAATGGAGAATGAGATCTGGGGAAATTTAAATTGTATATCTAGTTTTGTAGAGAGAATTGTGAGCATTTTGAGTTCAATATTGCATTTCAGTATTAACAGATTTTTTTTTTGTTGTTGTTGGTCATGGGGCTTGAACTCTGGGCCTGGGCACTGTCCTTCAGCTCTTCAGCTCAAGGTGAGCGCTTTACCACTTGAGCTACAGCGCCACTTCCGGTTTTCTCCGGTTTTCTAGTGGTTTATTGGAGATAGGAGTCTCACGGTCTTTCCTGCCCGGGCTGGCTTTGAACCACGATCCTCAGATCTCAGCCTCCTGAGTAGCTAGGATTACAGACGTGAGCCACCGGCATCCAGCTATTAACAGATTTGTAAAGAGAATGTGTAAAAACCTAATGTTATCTTCAGTGAAGGACTAGAGCTTAGAGAAGTGATAGGAAACCATTCAATTCCTTTGAATTTTAGATGTCCCCTTTATTAAATCAGTGTAATGGTAGGGATTGGATAGCAACACAATTTGCTGGATGTGTACAGTGAATAAGGATGATAGGTCTCTATTTTCTTTTTCTTTTTTCTTTTTCTTTTTGTTTTTGATCGGTTGTGGGGCCTGAACTCTGGGCCTAGGCGCTGTCCCTCAGCTCTTCAGCTCAAGGCTAGCACTCTACCACTTGAGCCACAGCACCATTTCTGGCCTTTTCTGCTTATGTGGTGCTGAGGAATCAAACCCAGGGCCTCATGCATGCAAGGCAAGCACTCTACCACTGAGCCACCTTCTCCAGCCTAGGTCTCTATTTTCATTGAATTACATTGTTTTGGGTGTGAAAATGCCAGTTATGGGAATTAAACTGGGCACTGTCTTGGAGCTTTTTTGCTCAGGTCTAGCCCTATACCACTTGAGCCACAGTTCTGTTTCTTTTAGTTTTTGGTAGTTTATTGGAAATAAGAGGCTCAGTGGCTTTCCTGCCTGGGCTGGCTTCAAACCACAAACCTTAGATCTAGCCAGGTGCTGGTGGCTCACGCCTGTAATCCTAGTTGAAATCTGAGGATTGCGGTTCAAAGCCAGCGTGGGCAGGAAAGTCCATGAAACTCTTTATCTCCAATAAACCACCAGAAAACTGGAAGTAGCGCTATAGCTCAAGTGGTAGAGCGCACACCTTGAGCTGAAGAGCTGAGGGACAGTGCCCAGGCCCAGAGTTCAAGCCCTATGACCGACCAAAAAAAAAAAAACCCTTAGATCTTAGTCTCTTGAGTTACTAGGATTACAGATGTGAGCCATTATTATAGCTGAATCTTAACTTTTGTTGAGGTTAGAGACAACATAATTTATCTCTGTCTCACTTTGCTTTATTGTACTTTGCCATACAAAGTGGTACTTAGAAGCAAAGTTTATGGCAAATGTGCATAGGGCAAGTTATTTATTTATTTATTTACTTTTTGGTCCGGTCGTGGGGCCTGAACTCTGGGCCTGGGCACTGTCCCTTAGCTCTTCAGCTCAAGGCTAGCACTCTATCACTTGAGCCACAGGCCACTTCTGGCTTTTTTTTTTTTTCTGCTTATGTGGTGCTGAGGAATCGAACCCAGGACCTCATGCATGCAAGGCAAGCGCTCTACCTCTGAGCCAACTTCCCAGCCCAGGGCAAGTTATTTATTAGTACCTGGCTTCCAATTCCATGTGCTCACTTTGTGTCTCTCTCATTTTGTTAATTTTCTTAGTATTTCAGACTTTCTGTAGTTCTATTCTGGTGGTTTGCTATCAGTCATCTTTTATGTTCTTTTTTGGGGGGAGGGGCGGTTGGTCATGGGGCTTGAACTCTGGGCCTGGGCGCTGTCCCTCAGCTCAAGGCAAGCATTCTACCACTTGAGCCACAGAGCCACTTCGCTTTTCTGGTGGTTAATGGGAGATAAGAATCTCACAGACTTTCCTGCCAAGCTGGCTTTGAACCTCGATCGTCAGATCTCAGCCTCCTGATTAGCTAGGATTACAGGCTTGAGCCACTGGCGCCCAGCTATCTTTTATGTTGTTTATGATTTGTTTTTTGTTACTACACATCATGTCCAATGTGTGACAGCAAACTTAGTTGACTTGTGTTCCTACTGCTCCCCCTACTGGCCATTCCCAGTCTCTCCCTTTCCTTGGCTCTTGTAATTCCCAGAAACACAGAAAGTCTAATGAATAACCCTGCTCTAGATGTTCAGAAGTTAGAAATGGTTTAGTGAGGAAGCCATGTTGAAAGTTGAGATAGGTTGAAAACTTGGCTTCTTGGGTGGTAAGTGAAGTTGTGAATGCTAAAAGATGTTGAAGGGAATTAAATAATGCAGGAATGATAAGAAAGTGAAACAAACTTACTACGTCATGAAGACAGTTGTAGTGTTCTAGTAGAAGATAAAGCCAGGGTTGGGAATGTGGCTTAGGGATAGAGTGCTTGCATGAAGCCGCCCTGGGTTGGATTCCTCAAGTACCCACATAAACAGAAAAAGCTGGATGTGTCACTGTGGCTTCAATAGAGCACAGACAGGTTCAGGGACAGAGCCCAGGCCCTGGGGGGGAGGGGAGGGAAATAAAGCCAGCTGCCTGCAGTGCTTCCATAAGTCAAATTTAACCCATTAATGTACCATTAATTCTGCAAAGGCAGATGCAAAACAGATTGTAGCTAGCAAAAGTTTGTTCAAAAGGTTTATGGAAAGGAGCTGTCTCCATAAATTATTTTTATGTCTCCCTAAAGTACAAGGTAAAGTAGCAAGCACAGGAATTTATCCAGAAGATCTAGCTAAGTTGTTGAAGAAAGTGTCTACACAAAAGATTTTCAGGAAATATCTTTACATTGGAAGAAGTTGCCTTCTAGTACAAAATTAGAAGTAAGTGGTTGCCTTTAAAATTGTGAACAGGCTAACTCTCTGACTCTTGTTAGTCCAGTGGAGCTAGTGACTGAAGTTTAATTTATGACAACAGTAATTTATGACACGGTTTCTGAGTATTTAAAGTTCAGCATTGAGTCCTATTGCTCAGGAAAAAAAAAGATGAGTTTCAAAATACGTTCATCGACAGTGTACTTGGTTGTCCTAGTAATGGAAATATATTGTGAGATATATATATTGTGCTTAAGAATGAGCAAAGAAGCCAGGTGCCGGTGGCTCATGCCTGTAATCCTAGCTACTCAAGAGGCTGAGATCTGAGGATCATGGTTCAAAGCCAGCCCAGGCAGAAAAGTCCATGCGACTCTTATCTCCAATAAACCACTAGAAAACCGGAAGTGGCTCAATGGCTCAGTGGTAGAGCGCTCGCCTTGAAACAGCGCAGGGACAGTGCCCAAGCCCAGAGTTCAAGCCCCACGACCGACCAAAAAACAAAAAAAATGAGCAAAGAAAGTGGTTTCTTGAAATGGAATTTATTGATGAAGGTGCTATGTTATTGAAGAAAGGATTTAGAATAATTACAAGTTGTTGATTTATATTTAAATTGTAATTTAGTAATAGTAACTGATTATTATTAACCATGTATTCGTTGATAAAGCAGTGGCAGAATTTGAGGGGATGATACCAATTTTGAAAGTTCTGTGGGCAAACTGCTATCAGATACCACCACATGGTAATGTAGCAATATAGGGATTTGCATAGGTAAAGTATTTAAAGTGAAAAAAATAAAGTAGATGTTTTAACATTTTTCTTTACAGAACTTAGGAAAGATTGAGGATGTGGATGGAGATGTTAGTTGAGGATTGAGTTCTTAGAAATACTTAAGTATATGCTGGATTAGAGAAAAAAGAAGCATGTATGAGAGAATTGATGAAGAAGGGAGAGAGGTGTGTTAGCCTCTAATTTGAGAAAACAGAGGTGTGGGTAACTTCTTTAACATAGTGAGGTTCTAAGGAGATAGTCTAGGGAGAGGCAGTTGCTTGCTGGTGGTTCACAGTTGTAATCCTAACTAGTTAGGTTAGGAGGCTGAGATCTAAGGATTATGGTTCAAATCCAGAGGGGCAGAGAATTTTATCACTAATTTAACCAGCAAAATGCTGTCCTGGAGGTGTGGCTCAAGTGAATGAAAAAAGTTAAATGAAAGCACAAAGTCCTGAATTTAAAGCCCCACCCAGTATACACACATACATACACATACAAATTCTAGGAAAATTTGAAAATTTCTCTGGCCTCAGTTCTCCCCTTTCTTACTCACTTTCTGTGGTTGCAGGCAGGTAGAATGGTAGAAGTTTATGCTAGCTATTCAGGGCCTGAGATAAGATTTGGCAAGAGTAACGGATGGCTTTGAGACCCTAATTCTGATGTATAATGAAACAGAAGCATATTCCCCAGTAGTGTTCAGCATCTTAGGAATAACAAAGTACAACTTCATAGCAATCCTCTTTGGGGGATTTGTCACATAATGAAGTGTGCAAAGAGCTTGAGGAAATATATGAACAGTAGTTCTATGAGGTTTTTGTGTGTGGAAAGGCTATAAGATAAATGGAAGATAGGACATTAGACATCCCATTAATAAAGGGGGAGATATTGTGAGTTATTTTACTCTGAAGAACTTAACTGCCCTCTCAACAGATCAGGAAGAGCTTTTTTTTTCCCCTCTTGGTCGTGGGGCTTGAACACTGGGCCTGGGCGCTGTCCGTTAGCTCTTCAGCTCAAGGCTAGCGCTCTACCACTTGAGCCACAGTGCCACTTCCGGCTTTTTCTGATTATGTGGTGCTGAGGAATTGAACCCAGGGTCTCATGTGTACAAGGCAAGCACTCTACCACTGAGCTGCCTTCCCAGCCCCAGGAAGAGCTTTGAAAAATTTGAGTGGCTGGTTCCCTAATTCAGAACTTACCAATCATAGCTGGGCGCCGGTGGCTCACGCTGTAATCCTTGCTACTCAGGAGGATCGCACTTTAAAGCTATCCTGGGCAGGAAAGTCCGTGAAGCTCTTATCTCCAATAAACCATCAGAAAACTGGAAGTGGCATTGTAGCTCAAGTGGTAGAACACCAGCCTTGAGCTGAGGAGCTGAGGGACAGCGCCCCGGCCCAGAGTTCAAGGCCCATGACGGATTCCCCCCCCCCCCCCAAAAAAAAAGAACTTACCAATCAGGACTGGGATGTGGAAAGGTGGTCTCATAAATTGTGAAGCTTGTTATGAAGGAATATTTGTAGGATTACCTTAGATGAATTTTAATATTTCGAACATGCCTTAATGTTCCAATGTGAAAGCAAAAGCAGATAAATAAAAAACCAGTTTTTTTGGTTGTTTTACTAAGGGGTTTTGATTGTACATGTTTCAGAACACTTTCTTGCTCTTATTTTTGTTGGTCTGATTAATGAGGAGTATAGTTAGAGAATGGGACCTAGCTCTTTGATGGTTATATTCTTTTTTGTGTGTGTGGGGGGTCATGGGGCCTGAACTTTGGGCCTAGGCGCCGTCCCTCAGCTCTTCAGCTCAAGACTAGTGCTCGGCCACTTGAGCCACAGAACTGCTTCCAGGTTTTTCTGCTTATGTGGTGCTGAGGAATCAAACCCAGGGCCTCATGCATGCAAGGCAAGCGTTCTACCACTGAGCCACCTTTCAGCCCAGTTCCATTCTTTTGTTGTTGTTGGGTTTTTTCCCCTTCAGTTTCTTTCCTCCTTGTTTTTTTTTCTTTCCTCCTTTTGACATGATCAGTATCATCTATTCCTCATGTTTATATTTCTTTTCTGATGTTCTTAACCTTTGTTCTCTTGTAATTCTATAATGCTGGTTCTCATTTGGATCATTCTCTCTTCCGGTATTTTGTTTTGTTTTGTTTTGCAAACATTTCTCTCTCTCTCTTTTTTTTTTTTCCTTTTGGGTCTGGTCGTGGGGCCTGAACTCTGGGCCTGGCGCTGTCCTTCAGCTCTTCAGCTCAAAGCTCAGCGCTCTACCACTTGAGCCACAGTGCCACTTCTGGCTTTTTTCCTTTTGCTTATGTGGTGCTGAGGAATTGAACCCAGGGCCTCATGCATGCAAGGCAAGTGCTCTACCAAGCCACCTTCCCAGCCCATGTATATATTATTTTTAACTGAGACTTAACTCCCTTAAGAGTTAAGACTAATTTTCTCATAAAGAGAAATGTTTGGGTTGGGAAGGTGGCTCTGGGTTCGATTCCTCAGCACCACATAAGCAAAAGGAAAAAAGTCGGAAGTGGCTGTGGCTCAAGTGGTAGAGCGCTAGCCTTGAGCTGAAGAGTTGAGGGACAGCACCCAGGCCCAGAGTTCAGGCCCCACAACCAGCCCGGCCCCCTCCCCACCCCCCCAAAAAAAAAATATATATATAGGGCTGGGAAGGTGGCTCAGTGTTAGAGTGCTTGCCTTGCATGCATGAGGCCCTGAGTTTGATTCCTCAGCACCACATAAGCAAAAAGAAAAAAGCCGGAAGTGGTGCTGTGGCTCAAGTGGTAGAGCGCTAGCCTTGAGCTGAAGAGCTGAGGGACAGTGCCCAGGCCCAGAGTTTAGGCCCCACGACCAGACCCCCCCCCAAAAAAAAAATATATATATATATACATAAAGTATATATGTTAACAATTACAAATACCACTGTATGAGTCTCACATTACATTACATACACTTTGCTGTTTCTTAGATTGAGAAATTGTGTGTATGTGTACACCAATACTAAATCTTGAACTCAAGAACTAGGACTCTATCCCTTAGCTTTTTTCACTCAAGCCAAGCCCTTTTATCACTTGAGCCACAGCTCCATGCTGGCTTTTGGGGATGTGCCTATTACCTTATTTACACAAATAAGAGGATTGGAAGCAGGCTGGCACATAAAGGAAGACACCATTTCAACCATAACCAACACAAAAATGTCTTTGGGAATGGCTCACGTGATTGAGCACCTGCCTAGTCAAGAATAAGGCCCTGAATATAACCTCCAGTACCACCAAAAAAGAAATGTTCACTGGAGTTACAAGCAAAGTTTAAGCAATTCATTCTAATAATTTTTTTTTTTTTTTGGGTCTGGTCGTGGGGCCTGAACTCTGGGCCTGGGCACTGTCCCTCACCTCAGCTCTTCAGCTCAAGGCTAGTGCTCTACCACTTGAGCCACAGTGCCACTTCCGGCTTTCTTTCTTTTTGCTTATGTGGTGCTGGGGAATGGAACCCAGGGCCTCATGCATGCAAGGCAAGTGCTCTACCACTGAGCCACCTTCCCAGCCCCCATTCTAATAATTTAAATATAAAGGTGATAGAGAAATTATGTCTGTACTTGTTATCAGAGTGGCATTTTTTAGCATTGAAGTAAGTTTTGAATTTATACTGTTTATTAAGTAAGTTTATTTACATCTTTATGATTCAGGCAGAAAAACAAGTAGAACCTGAGGAGGCAGGAATAGTGACAACAGCAACAGCATCTGTTAATCTGAAAGTGAGTCCTAAAAGAGGACGGCCTGCAGGTAGGATTATCGATGCTTAAGTATTCGTTTGGTTTGTGATGAATATTGTAATTCTTTACAGTGTTGGCTACCTCAG
Source organism: Dipodomys merriami (assembly GCF_024711535.1). Taxonomy (NCBI): domain Eukaryota; kingdom Metazoa; phylum Chordata; class Mammalia; order Rodentia; family Heteromyidae; genus Dipodomys; species Dipodomys merriami. The sequence continues at coordinate 44,175 of NW_027203604.1, forward strand.
GTGTTTTCAAATTAAGTGAATAAGCAATTGATCATAGCCATTGGGTTAACTTATTGGCATGGATATAGATGGTGTTTGAAAAGTGAGTCATTAGGCAATTCCTTTGCTGTGAAAATATATTAAATGTACTTAAAACTAGGATGGACTGTAACATCAGTAGGTCATATAATCTTAGAGAACCACTATTGTATATGTAATATGTGTTTGACAAAAATATAGTCAGTATAAGACTGTAATGTAATGATTCCAAAGGAGATCTCGGTTTCTGCTTTGAGACAGAATATTTGAGTTTGAAATAATTCTTTGTTTTGCCCCCATTAAATCCTTACCAAATCATTTTAAGTGAGTCTGTTAGGAAGTTAAAACTTCTAGGAATAATATATTTATTTTACCTATTACTTATAGAGAGGTGTAAGATTTCCAAATGGAGTCATAAAGAATGAAAAACAGCATGTGTTTTAACTGCTGTTAAGATTTGTAATTACTGTATTTTGTGTTCATATATATAGTATGCTAAGCATAGTTAATATTTTAATTACTTTAGTCTATTTATTTGTATATTCATAATATGCTTTGTATTCCCTCCCTTCCCTCCCTCCCTTCCTCTCTTCCTCCCTTCCTTTCTTCTCCTTGAACAATCTGGATGCTGTCCCTGGGCCTCTTTGTGTTTTAAGGCTAGTGCTCTACCACTTGAGCCACACCTCCATTTCCAGCTTTTTCTGAGTAGTTCATTGGAGATAAGAGTCTCATGGACTTTTCTGCCTTGGCTGGCTTCAAACCTCGATTCTCAGATCTCAGTTTCCTGAGTAGCTAGGATTACAGGCATGAGCCATCAGCACCCAGCTTAGTATTTTCTTTATTTGTCAAATTGGAAATAATCTTGAAAAGCTCTTGACTAATATGAAGGAAATAAAGCCTAGCCAAAATAGAACTGTTTTTTTTCTACTTCATAATAAGATTTTTACTGAAAAAAGTTAACAACAGACCACATATACCACAGTGATTCCATTAAGGTTATATGGCCTATTGACATCATATATGCCATACTAGTTTGTGTTTACTAGCAAGTGAACAAAAGGATTGAGATTTACTTATGTAATATTTTGGAATTCATTCTTGTATTAAATTGTGTTAGAAAAGTGAGTTCTGATTCACTTCCAAAGATATTTGTGTAAATATACATTATATGTACATGAGTGTTAATTATAAATGATAACTTCCTGAAATTGCGTTTTGTTGCTGCTAAAATAGCAATTAAAAATGTTTTAAACCCTCTCAGACTTAATAAGGACAATTCGAATATAACTCTATATCTATAAATTGTTTACTGTTTCTCATTTGATCCATAGTACGACATTGTTTCTAAAACTTGCAAGTAATTGAATCTGTAATCTGCTAAATAAATATATATAGTATGTATCATTTGTAATCATTCTATGTGATATTTGCAATTTTAAAGGGAAATTGGTAATGGTCTTTTTCCCCACATGAATATTAGCCACTGAAGTCAAGATTCCAAAACCAAGAGGCAGACCTAAAATGGTAAAACAGCCCTGTCCTTCAGAGAGTGACATGTGAGTTTATTTTAATGTATAATTACTTAATAAATTAAAACTTGGACTGTAAATGTACATTGATCACTTTTCATTTTTACCAGTTTTTTCTTGTTTTTTTTTTTTTAGGTCCGGTTGTGGGGCCTGAACTCTAGGCCTGGGCGCTGTCCCTCAGCTCTTCAGCTCAAGACTAGCGCTCTACTACTCTTGAGCCACAGCGCCACTTCCGGCTTTTTTCTTTTTTGCTTATGTGGTGCTGAGGAATCAAACCCAGGGCCTCAGGCATGCAAGGCAAGCGCTCTACCACTGAGCCACCTTCCCAGCCCCAGTTTTTTCTTGTTTTATAGAGTATTGCTCTATAGCTATTGTGTTACTATTTTGATACTTTAAAAAATTATGGGGTAGGGGAAACAAAAATTTTTGAAAAGAATGAAAACTGGTAGGGAATAAAAATCTGTTTATCTTTATTGGACTAATTGATTTTCTTGGTATATAAAGATAAAAATTTACTTTGGTAAAGTAATATGCTGAAGAATTTCATAATGCAATGTTCACTCCTTTTAGATTCTCTGGAATAGGTGATTTATTTAAAAACAGTATGGAAGGGCTGGGAAGGTGGCTCAGTGGTAGAATGCTTGCCTTGCATGCTTGAGGCCCTGGGTTCGATTCTCAGCACCACATACGCAGAAAAAGCCGGAAGTGACACTATGGCTCAGGTGGTAGAACACTAGCTTTGAGCTGAAGAGCTGAGGGACAGTGCCCAGGCCCAGAGTTCAGGCCCACAACTGACTAAAAAAATAAAAATAGTTTTGAAATGCTGGGCATTGGTGGCTCACGCTTGTAATCCTAGCTCCTCAAGAAGCTGAGATCTGAGGATCACGATTGAAAGCTAGCCCGGGCAGGAAAGACTCTTTATCTCCAATAACCACCAGAAAACCAGAAGTGGTACTGTGGGTCAAGTGGTAGAGCACTAGCCTTGAGCTGAAGAGCTGAGCGCGCCCAGACCGAGTTCAAGCCCCACAACCGACCCCTCTCCCATACCCCCCCCCCAAAAAAAAACCAACAATATGGTTTGATGACTGCAGTGAGATTGTAGGTAACAGTCACTTATAGGAAGGAAATCTTAAATTCTAGGAATATATTGTGAGGTCTTCCTATTTTAGCATTTCCTGGTTGAATCTTGTTTTTCCTTGGGAGTATGCTGTATCAGCCCCATCTCCATGACTTTTTGCTGATTCCTGTGGAGATTCTCTGCTTTTTCACTGTCATCTAGAGTTGCATCTGACATGTAGGAAAACATTTTTCTTATCCACTGAGTAGTTTTTTTCAGCCCAGTGTTCCTATTTAGAGCTCATTTTCTCTGGATACAAACTGGGGAGTGTTTCTTATTGAGAGCTCACTTTCTCTTGATACAAACTGTGTCATTTTTGGTAGTACACGACTTCATCATCATCATCATCATCATTATTATTTATTATTATTATTATTTTGGTCAGCTTCCTTGACAATGGTCTCATTTCTAAGGTATCCTCAGATGTGCTTATCTTTTTGTACTTTAATTATAGATACGTTGAATTTATAGGTTTTTATGTGAGAAATCAACCATTAGGAACCTTGAAAAATTAAGCCAGCCCATTTTGAATTAAATCTGACAGTCATACCCTTGATCTGAACTCTGACACCAGACTGAATTTAAAAATCCTATATCCTTTAGGATCTTGAAACAATTGGGCTGTGAATGTGGCTTAATGGTAGAGTGCTTGCCTAGCATGCATGAAGTCCTGGGTTTGATTTCTCAGTACTACATACACAGAAAAAGCTGGAAATGGCACTGTGGCTTCAAGTGCTTACCTTGAGCAAAAGAAGATCAGGAACGTTGCTCAGGTCCTGAGTTCAAGCCCCAGGACTGGCAAAAAAAGAAACTATTCTTTAACAAATTTTTTTTTTTTTGGTTGGTTGTGGGGCCTGAACTCTGGGCCTGGGTGCTGTCCCTCAGCTCTTCACCTCAAGGCTAGCGCTCTACCACTTGAACCATACATAGTACCACTTCCCGCTTTTTCTGCTTATTTAGTGCAGAGGAATCAAACCCAGGGCCTAATGCATGCAAGGCAAGTGCTACCTTCCCAGCCTCTCACTCTTGTTTTTAAAAAGCCTGGTGATGATCTAGTTAAGCTGATTCAAACTATCAATATTCTAATTTTAATCATCCCAAGCCATGAGGGCTGAATACATCTCATACATCTCAAAGCTCTGGTTTTACTGATGGAATAATATCTTTGTAAAGGAGCTCAGGAGGGCTGGGAATGTGGCTCAGTGGTAGAATGCTTGCCTCGCATTTTTTTTTAAAGGAGCCATGGAGGGGTAGCTCGGGTAGCTCACTTAGTTGAACATTTGCTCAGCCTGCATGAGGACCTGAGTTCAATAAACGGCATTGAAAAAAATTAATAAATGAGGATTTCCATTTTATCTGATCCATAGTGAATGGCATGTTTTAGATTTTTTGATTGTGTTACTAGTTTTTTTTTTTTTTTTTGGGTCCGGTCGTGGGGCCTGAACTCTGGGCCTGGGCGCTGTCCCTCAGCTCTTCAGCTCAAGGCTAACACTCTACCACTTGAGCCACAGCGCCACTTCCGGCTTTTTTCTTATGTGGTGCTGAGGAATCGAACCCAGGGCCTCGAGCATGCAAGGCAAGCGCTCTACCACTGAGCCACCTTCCCAGCCCCTGTGTTACTAGTTTTGAGAGCGAAATTTAGTATTTTGTGTTACTGGGGCTTGAACTCAGGGCCTCCTCCTGCCAGTATTCTACCTTTCCATTTGAGCCCTAGGGCTTTCGTTTTTTAACATTTTTCTGAGCTAAGGTCTTAAATTTTTGTCTCAGCTAGAATTAAAGGATTTACTTTGGTTTTAACAAAAACAATTTGTGGGGCTTGAACTGGGGGACCTTGGTTCTCCTGTCTTTAGCTTTTCACTCAAAGATGGTACTCTGCTACTTGAGCCACAGCTCCACTTCTGGCTTTTTGGTAGTTAATTGGAGATAAGATAATTAGACTTTTCTTCCCTGATTGCTTAGGAACTGCAGTATTCACATCTCCTGTTCTCCTTATTTTTCAGATAGGGTTACTCTTTAATCTTGTGGCTGGTCTCAAACCTTAATCCTGTTACAACTTTTCAAGTAGCTAAAGTTTTCTGGCCCTATAGTGAGGTTTTGTTTTGTTTAGACTAAATAATCCTAAAATCCAATAGCTTACAACATTACATCTTGAGTCAGCTGGATGTTGTCCTTAGTTACTATTGATTGTAAATTTGGGCACTAAGTGGAATAAAAGGCTAGATTTAGAAATTGAGAAATATTGGTTGTAAGTTACTGAGATCTTTGGATGTGTTGAGGGGTGTCTTTGGCATAACAACTCAGAACCTGTGTAGTCTCTGGGCTTATTTGCTCAAGGCTAGCACTCCACCACTTGTCACAGTTCCACTTCCAGTTTTTTTGGTGCTACTAGTTGCAGATAAGAGTGTCCTTGGCTTTCCTGCCCAGCTTGTTTCAAACTATAATCTTCAGATCTCAGCCTTCTGAGTAGCTAGGATTACTAATGTGAGCCGCTGGATCCTGGTGCCACGGAGTGTTTGGATTTGTTTTTAAATTGACATAATCAAACTAATTTTATTAGTATAATTTGAACTAGTACAAAGATAATCAAATTAATTTTTATTAGTATCACTTGAACTAATGCAAAGAGAAATGTTCATGAGTCTGTAATTCAGGGAAGGTGTGGCAAGAAGGATCATTTGGAAAAAGCAGTTGATGATGTACTGAATTCTTTGCTTTAATACGGTTTGTAAAACCTTGAAAAACAATCTCTTATGATTTTATGATAGTATTTTATGTTGCTCAGGTTGATCCCAAAATCCTGGGCACAAATGATCCTGTCTCAACTCACCTGGACTAGCTGGAACTACAAGCACAGACGACCACACCTAACTTAACTTTTTTTGGTGATCATAAGGTCATCTCATACCTGTTGAAACATGTACTATTATAACAATGAGCTATAATGCAGCTTCAGAATTTTGAGACATAGGCCTAAAAGTCACTTAAAATGCTACATATTTTGATGTATAGGTATTATAATTTTAAAGATCTTTTCCATATCTATGTTTATGCTTTGAAGAGGGGGTGAAGAGGGGGCAGGCATCCTTGAGCTTGAACTTGGGCCTGGGCACTCTCCCTGAACTTTTATGCTTAAGGCTAGTACTGCACCATTTGAGCCACAGCTCAACGTCCAGCTTTTTGGGGGTGTAGGGGTTTAATTGGAGATTAGAGTTTCTCAGACTTTTCCTGCCTGGGCTGAATTCAAATAGCAATCTTCAGGTCTCAGCCTCCGGAATAGTTAGGATTATAGATATTGGCACCTGGCTTAGATTTATGCTTTAAAAAACTGACACCTGGTCCAGTTATAGAGTGCTTATCTAGCATACATGAGATGCCCTGGGCTTGGTCCTTAGCATCCACCAGATGTAATATCAAACGCCCTTGAGGTCAGTAGATTTGGAATTGAGATTATAGAGCTTATTATACAACTTTTGCAACTTTATTTTCTAAGTTTTCAAGTGTGGAAGCAACTGGAGGTCGTTTTCAGCTCTAAAATTCATTGGTTTAATTGTATAATTTGTGGAAATTTTAATAAAATTCCATGGACAGTTTTTTAAAAAGGCATTAAGTTGAAATGTGTACAAAGGAACTACTCTAATTATACATAAATGCCATGGATATGTTAGCATATAGTTCATTTGATGTTCGTAGAGCTTCTATCTGCTATTCAAATTTGCATAAACATTAGCGAGCAGTGATTAAATACTAAAGCAAGTCAGTAATTTTTTAGCGATGTTTATGAAATCAAGTGCTCATGGAAAACTTGGTTGCTATTCTGCTCACCACTGTTAGATACTGTGCTTTAACTGACTAGCCATAGTTATCATTATATGCTTAAGACCTTTTCTTTGAGGGCTTGAAGGTTGTTCAAATGATAGAATACTAGCCTAGCAAATGTGAGGCCCTGAGTTCAAGTCCTAATACCTCAAAAAAACCCAAGAGTACTTCTTTGAATTTCAATATAGTTGTGTTAGATTTCACTTCTACAGTTTTATTTTTTTCCCAGCTTTTAAGGCAATACTCACTTGTACAAATATATAGAATATAACTCCATAAATTGAAGCTGGGTGAATCTTGGTGGAAGAACATGTGCCTGGCATACACAAGGGCCTGTTTCCAATTCCCAGCACCAAAAGAACAGTTTATATGCTGTGGTATCCTAGGATTAAAAACAGTTCCTTGGTGCACAAGGAACTTACTATTTTTCTGAACAAATGAATCATATTAAAAGAAGCTTGGAAAGTGGAGAACTCTGTTTCTATCAACCTTAGAAAGTGGAGAACTTTGTTTCTATCAACCTTAGTGTCTCTATAATCTCAAATGTTTTAATTAATACCAAGAGGCTATTTTGTTACAGTATTCTTCTATGATATGGTACGACACCATTTTACATGAAGCTGTTTGTTTTTACATAGCAGTATTGCTATAATTCATTTCTGAAATACTTGATGATGAATTCAGATGAAAGACAAACTCACTTTCCATTGTTGGACTCTTAAAAATAGGATCCCCGAGGAAGACAAAAGTAAGAAAAAGGGGCAAGAGGAAAAACCACCTAAGAAGCAGCTTAAAAAGGATGAAGAGGGACAGAAGGAAGAAGATAAACCAAGAAAAGAACCAGACAAAAAGGAAGGAAAGAAAGAAGTTGAGTCAAAAAGGAAAAATTTAGCTAAAACAGGCGTTACTTCAACATCTGATTCTGAAGAAGAAGGAGATGATCAAGAAGGTGAAAAGGTAGAATGTTTATATACCATATAAAAATTGTTTTATTTTTGGGTTTCTGATGCAGTTTTTAATCTTTGCCTGGAAAGCTTTTACTATTTTTACAAAAGTTAACCTGGGTCTATTTCTGAATAGACATTAAAAAAACTTTTTCCTTTATATTTGATTCTAAATTGAACTTGCCCTTCCATAATTATGATTTGGAAATGTTCCAATAATCTACTTACCTAAAACCACCAGAACTAAGTCAAGTTGGCTGTGACCAGGACAACAAAGGTTAAAAGGTATATTTATGTATTTGTTTTGTTTTATTTTGTAGTACTGTCTTTGAACTTGTGGCCTTGTATTTGCTAGCTATGCCTCAAGCCTGCAGAGTTTTAAATTTTACCCCAGGAAATCCTCCTCATCATTCCTGTTATATCAGTGATGTGTAACTATTTGGATGCCATTCAGGAATCTTACTAAAGCCATGTGTCAGCCGGGGACCAGTAGCTCACATCTGTAATCCTAGCTACTCAGGAGGCTGAGATCTAAGGGTGGGATGTTCAAAGCCACCTTGGGCAGGAAAGTCTATGAGACTTTTCTCTCCAATTAACTATCAGAAAACCAGATGTAGAGTTGTGACTCAAAGTAGTAGAGCACTAGCCTTGACTGAAAAAGCTCAGGAACAGTGCCCATGCCTTGAGTTCAAGCCCCATGACCAGCAACTAAAAAGCTATGTATCCTTTTGTTTTTTAAAAACATGCACACACAAAACCCCCACAATTTTGTGCTTAGCCTTCAGAATGTATAGATCCAAGTCACAGATACGTTTTATTTGTTGAGGGGGTTTCAATTGAACATGTCCATTTATGTGTACAATTGCTCAGTTGAGTTACATGGATTATTTAGCCTCTCACTGTATCATCCCCTTTCTGATTTTTGTCTTTTTTTTTTTTTTTGGTCCAGTTGTGGGGCCTGAAGTCTGGGACTGGGCGCTGTCCCTCAGCTCTTCAGCTCAAGGCTCCACCACTTGAGCCACAGCGCCACTTTTTTTTTTTTTTTTTTTCTGCTTGTGTGGTACTGAGGAATTGAACCCAGGGTCTCATGCATTCAAGGCAAACACTCTACTACTGAGCCACCTTCCCAGCCCCTTGTGTTCTTCCTTTCTTAATTTTTCTTTTCTTTGTTGGTCAATTGTGGGGCCTGAACATTGGGCCTGGGCACTGTCTCTCAGCTCTTCAGCTCAAGGTTAGCGCTCTACCACTAGAGTCACAGTACCACTAACGGCTTTTTCTGCTTATGGGGTGCTGAGAATCAAATCCAGGGCCTCATGCATGCTAGGTAAGCACTCTACCATGAGCCACCTTCCCAGCCCCCTTTGTCTCATATATTAATATTTTAGAAACCAAAAAATTTTAACTGAGTAGTATGCCTATTCAAATTAAAACACTGCACTGAGTCAGATAGTCTGCTGTACTTTAAAAGCAATCACATAGATGCCTGGACAAAAAGTTGCCTATTCCACAGTCATAAAAGTATTTCTCCCTAAAAATTACTTCCCCTCAAAAAGTTTTAACTAGTGCTACTATACTAGTCACTGACTCAATACTTACCCAAGTCCTAATTCTCAAATAAAACAGAAGAGAAAGGGTGGAAGAAACTTTCAGACTGCTCACAGGAGGAATCTGCTGAAAGGCCAACATGAGAAAGAAGCAGCAGATCGAAAACGCAAGCAAGAGGAACAAATGGAAACCGAGCAGTAAGTATTTTTTATTTGCTAAAACTTGCGTTCTTCCTTAAGGCTAGCATGAAAATTTTTAAACAGTAGACTTTACTTTTCCAGAGTTTTTGAAGCCTTTTAGACTCACTTTTCCCATGTTAGAAAAAGCTTCCATACATATATTTCAGGCTTCACTGTTTTCTGAAAATGAAATTCACTGAGGCAGAAAACTATTTTTTAATTTGGAGTATAGTTTTTAACTTCTAGTGGTTTGCAGAAAATATACTCATCCTGTGCTGTTTGTATAATATACTTAGTATAAGAAGATTGGCAGTAATAATGTTGGTGGAGAAAGAAAGCAGGAAATACTCTTTTTGGTTATACCACCAGCAAGCCTACCCCTAAAGACCAGCAAAAAAACCTAAAGCACAGCTGGAAGTCCAGAAAGTCAGTAAAAGTAAATAAAAATATTTTATAAGGTTTGCATTTGATGTGTGCAATATAAATCAAGCTCAATTTTGTTCCCTTTGTTTTAATACTTGGAGAACAGTATATACTTACCATGGGGAATTCTTCCCCTTTATTATATAATTTAATGGGAAAGTGATAGCAATGAAAATGATTAGACTTCATGTCTTTTTATTACATTTGTTTTCCTAGTAACCTTTATACTGTCATTTCTGAGTTCTTTCTCTAAAATACTTACTCTGTGAAGTGTCTTCCACTCTGATCAAACTTTGCTTTTTTGTTCTTACTTAGTGGAGGTAATTTTAAAAATATGCTCCAGGTCATACTGAGACAATATGAGCAATGAAGCTCTAATCATAATTTTGTTTTTCTTTATATAATGCATCCCTATGCCAAAAGCCAAGTACATTGACTGCTTCCTAGTTGTTTGGAGGACATATAAGCAGTTTCAGCTACTTGAGGGAGTAATTGAAAATTAAATCTCACAAAAATGTTACTCCCAGTAATGTTAGATTTGGACCACTTACATGTATTAGTTTTTTGTTACCTATCCCTTTCTATCTTTCCACTGAAAAGTTGTTGGACTGTTTGTTGCTTTTAACGTCATTGTGTTCCCCAAATTAGTTGTTGCTTAGTAAATCTAGCCCAATCTTCTTTCAGTATCTCAGTTTTCTTTATGTATTTCAGCTTCTTTTGAATGTCCTCCAATGTGACTTTCTCGAATTCTAATATTTGTGTTTTCTTTCCTTCTCCTGTTATTACAAAACTTTGTACTTGGACAGTTTTGCTCTGTAAAGCATTTCAGATGCATCTTGTGTGAAATGCATTATGCAAAATAAAGTTTATTGTATTGTATTCCCAGCCAAACAACATGTAATCTACAGTAATAAAAAATATATCTCATTTTGGGCTCAAAGCATTAATCCAGTAACTGAAAAGAGAATACAAGTGGAGCAAACCAGAGATGAAGATCTTGAGACAGACTCATTGGACTGAATTTTCCCCTCCCCCCCCTTGATGGAAGAATGTTCCAGATTCTAAATTGAGGACTTCACTATTAATGGCATTATTACTGTGTTATGATTGTTAACAAAATTTCCTGTAAGGTACACACTACATATTAAGGTTGGCCATCATTCCTGTTTTTTTTTTTTTTTTTTTTTTAAACCAAGCTTAAGATGAAGCTTTGTGTTTGGAAGTTATAAGCGTAGATAAAGTTGGTGGTTGTACATTATTTCATTTAGAAAATATAAAAATTCGTTTTGTTTTGAAGCTAGATATTAAACTGGAATAGCTAAGAACTGGAATCCCTAAGAATGGGGCAGTTGTGCCCTTTCCTTGACATTTCTTTGTTGTTCACTTCTTTAGAATCTTGTTTTTTTTTTAATCCTGAGAGGTTAACCAGTAGACGTGTTAAGTACAATATGAAACTGTAACCAAAATTTTAAAATAAAGTTTTTTTTAAAAAAAAAACCTGATTTTTAGGTATTTTTTTTGTTCTTGTCTATTTTAATTGGTTCATAATATGGCCTGAGCTCTGAGCTATGGTATTAGAAATTAATATTGCAATTTTAAGTGGTTATTTTTGTGATTACACTGAAATGGTACCTTTTCATTTGTGAAATGGTATGTAAAATGGCTGTCATTTGATTTGTTGGCCTGTCCCTGATCTAATTAAAAATTAAAGAAATCACAGTACAATCGTAATGTAATATAGTTAATATTGAAGCCAAGTTCAAAACCCCTCAAACTGTCCTTTAAGTATATGGAAAATAATTCAGTTGGTCAATTTTGACCTTTTTAAAATGACTTTTGTTAATAGGTATTTTCTTAACTGTTGGAGCTTGCTTATCCATTGATCTTGAAACTAAACTTAACATCTATTGTTGGAAAGAGAATTTCACTCTGATAACTTCAAAATCATTTTGTGTTGTCACTAAAAAAAATTACATTTTCTGGGCACAAGAGGCTCATACATGTAAACCTAGCAAAGCAGAGATAGAAAGGATCTCAGTTTAATGTGCCTACATGGGCAAAATGTGAAATCTCATTGTAAGTGTGCTAGTTCACATCTATCATCCCAGATACCTGGGAATCTGAGATTGGGAGGACCAAGGGTTCCAGGCTACTCTTGACAGAAAAAAAAAGTTCATGAGATCCCAATATTAATAGAAAAGAAGTGGGGTGTGGTGGCATATGGCTGCCATCCCAGCTACAGAAGTATGGTTCACACCAGCTGAGGGTTAGGGTGGGAATGTGGAGTGAGACCCTATTTCCAAAATAACCCACAGCAAAAAGAGCTAGAGGCATGGCTTAAGTGGTAGGCCACCTGCCTAGTAAACACAAAGCCCTGAGTTCAAACCTCCATACCACCAAAATTTAAGAAGAGACTAAGTTTAGCATGTTCAAATTTTACTTATATTTATGCTAATGCATAGTTATGAAAACTAGTCAGATCCCTGTGGTCTAGAATATTAGTTTATGGAGATTTTTTTACATTTACATAGGGACAATAGGCACTTGGTAATTTTTATGGGTATTGGTAATAAGAGTCACAAGGTTCCATTGATTTGAAATATTTGTGTTAACATTTGATAGGCAGAATAAAGATGAAGGAAAGAAGCCAGAAGTTAAGAAAGTGGAGAAGAAACGAGGTTAGTTATTTCACTTTCTAAGATACATAAGATTCTAGTTACATACATAAATTCTATTGGGTTTGAACTTACATCTCATTTTTTGTGTATTCTCTACAAGTACACTTTTTCAAATCCTAGTGGATTTATATAAATTGAACTTTTCGGGTGAACTTTGAAGACTTTATATCAATGTTTGTTTAATGTCAGGTTTTTGTAACTGCCAGTACAAATCCCTTCAACTTATGCATAAGGTAAAGCAGATTATATTTTAGCTTGGTGCATAGTAGAGGAGTTCATTATTGGATACACATTTATTTTAGAAAAAGGAGCTATAGGGGAATTTTGTGCTTTGATGTAGCAAGTTGCCATGTATTCAAAATAGCAGGGTAACCTTACTTTGAGTTGCTTAGTAAAGATTACTAAGAAATTTTTTCTTTGCATTATGTTTTGCTGAGACTGTACAGAAATATTAGTTTGGGAAAAAACTATTTACTGTTTTTCACATACTTAAATTTATAGAAACATCAATGGATTCCCGACTTCAAAGGATACATGCTGAAATTAAAAATTCACTCAAAATCGATAATCTTGTAAGTGTTAAAACTACAGTGCTGCTTTAAGTTTTCTATTTCTTACATGATTGTAGAAATATGCAACTTTAGCATAAAAGGGATGACTGGTCATCTGTACTGCCTTGAGTTTATAAAAAAATCTTCAGAAATAGGTTATATATATGTATATGTATGTATATATATATATATATATATATATATACACACACACACACATATACTGTGATAACTGACAGTTATGACATTTTTGTTTCGCCTAAAGGATGTGAACAGATGCATTGAAGCCTTGGATGAACTTGCTTCACTTCAGGTCACAATGCAACAAGCTCAGAAACACACAGAAATGATTACAACACTGAAAAAAGTAAGTGGTTTCAACTCATAGGCTTCTAAAATTTTTTTCTCATTTTTTCAAAAGTATAAACTGATTAGGGAAAATCATGGTATTTATTATTTTCTCAGATACGACGATTCAAAGTTAGTCAAGTTATTATGGAGAAGTCTACAATGTTGTATAACAAGTTTAAGAACATGTTTTTGGTTGGTGAAGGAGATTCTGTCATCACACAAGTGCTGAATAAATCTCTTGCTGAACAAAGACAGCATGAGGAAGCAAATAAAACCAAAGACCAAGGAAAGAAAGGGCCAAACAAAAAGCTAGAAAAGGAACAAACAGGTATGTGTTAATGACTTTGAGGCTTGGGTTTTTAACTGAGGACTGCTTTTAAAAATGGTTTTGAGGGCTGGGAAGGTGGCTTAGTGGTACAGTGCTTGCCTTCCTTGCATGCATGAGGTCCTGGGTTCGATTCCTCAGCAACACATAAGCAAAAAGAAAAAAGCCAGAAGTGGCGCTCAAGTGGTAGAGCGCTAGCCTTGAGCTGAAGAGCTGAGGGACAGCGCCCAGGCCCACAACTGGACTCCCCCCCCCCAAAAAAAAATGGTTTTGATAACATTCAAACAATATACCTTCAGCGTGTGCCAGTAAGCTGGAAGAAGTGGATTTTGAAGAAACATAATATTCATATAACGAGGCTCTGTTACGCATTCATTGACCTTGAAATAGCCAAATAGTTCTGAATGAAGGTAATAGTGACTGGAGATGGTAATACTGCAGAGAAAGTGCTTATAGACAGTAAAAATTGATAAAGCTTACTGGTAAACAATTCATTATTATTGGTCAACATTCATTATGACACAAGAAATCTTGTCAGATGTACAAGAAACCCCAACAAGCCGGGCGCTGGTGGCTCTCGCCTGTAATCCTAGCAACTCAGGAGGCTGAGATCTGAGGATCGCGGTTCAAAGCCAGCCCGGGCAGAGACCGTGAGACTCCTATCTCCAATAAACCACCAGAAAACCGGAAGTGGCGCTGTAGCTCAAGTGGTAGAGTGCTCGCCTTGAGCTGAAGAGCTGAGGGACAGCGCCCAGGCCCAGAGTTCAAGCCCCACGACCGACAAAAAAAAAAAAAAAAAAAAAAAAAAGAAACCCCAACAAAACCTCTGTTAGACAAAATACTCTTGTGTCTTGTATCAGAATGCTGGAGAACCACATTTGCTCCCTCAACTGCTCTGATCCTTCTAACCAAAAAAAGTAGAGTAACCAAAATGTGGCATCAAAGTGGAGATAAGCTGTTGATATTACTGTTGTTGTTTATCACTGATGTGATGTTACTGTGCTGTTTTGTCATCCAGAGTACATTAGTTTTTCACTGTGCCAATGATATGTAATTTTCTTTCTTTTTTTTCTTTTTTTTTTTTTTTTACAGTTAACTGCTTCTGTGTAGATAAATATAAGAAAATAGTTGCTAATTAGTAGCACATAAAGGTAGTCACGGGGTCTGGAGGTATGGCTTATGTGGTAGAGTGCCTGTTGAGCAGGCAAGAATGACAATCAAATACTGTCAAAAACTTAATGTAGCTGGGCACCAGTCACTCATGCCTGTAATACTTAGGAGGCTAAGATCTAAGGATCTTGATTCAAATCCAGCCAGGGTAGGAAAGTCCATGAGACTTTGCTAACTCATGGTGGGGAGTCAGTCATTGGGATTGAACTCATGGCCTGGGTGCTAGCCTTGAGCTCTTTTGCTCTGGGCTAGTGCTCTACAACTTTGAGCCATGGCTCCACTTCCAGTTTTCTGGTGATTAATTGGAGGTAAGAATCTCATGGACTTTCTTGCCTTGCCTGGGCTGGCTTTGAACCATGATCCTCAAATCTCAGCCTCCTGAGCAGCTAGGATTACAGCCACCAGTGCTGGGCTCTGTGAGCCAGATTTAACCATGACTAGTCGTGAGCACAAAAATTTAGGGACAGCACCCAGGCCACAGGACCAGCACCAAAAAAAAAAAAAAAAGTTTAAAATGTAACCCTCCAAATCCCATGTTCCATAATCCAAAATAGTCTGCAATCCTAAAAACTTCTGGGTAAGCATTTTGGATATGTATACTTAATCGGTACATGATTATAATGGACTCTAAAAATCAAATTTCAAACTTTTTTATTTTAAACTTCCATTAGGGAATCAGGCCTGCTTAAAAATACGATGGGCAAGAAAGCTCCTGTGATTCACTTACTAGACAAAAAAATCCTATCAGGAAACACTAATGTTAACATTTTGTACTAAAATACTAATAATGATTATAAAATTTGTACTTGAGGGGCTGGGAAGGTGGCTCAGTGGTAGAGTGCTTGTCTTGCATGCCTGAGGCCCTGGGTTCGATTCCTCAGCACCACATAAGCAAAAAGAAAAAAGCCGGAAATGGTGCTGTGACTCAAGCGGTAGAGCACTAGCCTTGAGCTGAAGAGCTGAGGGACAGCGCCCAGGCCCAGAGTTCAGGCCCCAAGACCGGACCCAAAAACAAAACAAAAATTTGTACTTGAGTCATTTAAAAATCTGTATTTATGTAAAAAACTTGGAAGTAACATAGTAAACAGTTGTAACATTTTGTAGTCTGCTAGTAACAACTGTTAAATGAGTAATCAGTTCTTTTCTCCATAAAGAACAGTAATAATCTTTTTACTGAACTGTAGCTATTTAAAGGCCTTTGCTGATGACAGTTGACAAAACAGTATTATTTGCTTATTTATCTTGCTGTTCCAGGAGCTATCCCTGGGCTTCTTTTGCACAAGGGTAGCACTCTACCCCTTGAACTACTGCATCACTTCTGGCTTTTTCTGTGATTAACTGGAGATAAGAGTCTTACTGACTTTTCTTCCTGGGCTGGCTTCCATCATGATTCTTGGATCTCAGCCTTCTGAGTAGCTACGATTACAGGCATGAGCTGCCAGCACCTGGCGACAATACAGTATACCTGTACTGAAATGGTATCAAGAGAGGCACAAGACTAAAGGGACAAAGGGTGCACAAATGCAGTCCTGTGCAACTTATAGGCAGGGACAGGAGGGAGGAGCAATGGGGAAAAGGAAAGGAAGGGGCAACATTGTCCAAGAAGCATGATATTACCTGACTTACTAGAATTGAACCCCTTTGTATAATTCTTATTAATTAATAACAAAAAAATTAACTGGGGGGAAAAAAGGACTTGCTTAGGCAGTTTCACATGTAAAAAAAGGCATCAAATATTTAATATTAGAAACAAGTGCTATGATATAACACTTTGTAGAAAACATTTGAAAAGTAATGTCTTTCCATTGGAATTCTTCTAAAGGTTCAAAGACTCTCAATGGAGGATCTGATGTCCAAGATAGTAATCAGCTGCAACACAATGGAGACAGCAATGAAGAAAACAAGGACAACCATGAGGCCAGCAGTAAAAAAAAGTGAGGATATACCTTAATGGGTCTTTGTCTGTTTCTCTCATTTACATGTTTAATCATAGTACTGCTCCAAGATTATTTCTAAAGGGCTTCATTTATTTAAGTTCCTACATTGCTGGAGATCAAATTCAGGATCTCAACCACACTTAAGACTAAAGTGTTCTACCCATGGCTGTAGGGGTTAGACTAAAGTGTTCTACCCATGGCTGTAGGGGTTATATTTTAATCAGTGAATTCAATAAAGGCAAGAATAGCAACAGTTTATGTAAAATTAATTTGCCACTATATTCAAGGAAATTGTGCTAGGTAGCAATACAATTTAAGAAAAATTACTCTCAGATGGAGACTGGTGGCTCACACCTGTAATCCAAGCTACTCATGAGTTGGAGATCTGAGCATCGAGGTTCAAAGCCAGGCCTGGCTGGAAAGTCTGAGACTCTTGTATCTCCAACTAACCACCAGAAAACCAGAAGTGGAACTGTGGCTCAAAGTGGTAGAGCACTAGCCTCCAGTGGAAAAGCTCAGGGAAAGCATCCAGGCCCTGAGTTCAAGCCCTACGGCCCACCAAAAAAATTAAATAAATAAATACTCTCGCTGGGTGCTGGTGGCCCACTCCTATAATCCTAGCTACTCAGGAGGCTGAGGTCTGAGGATCACAGTTCAAAGCCAGCCTGGACAAGAAAGTCCCATTAGACTTTCATCTCCAATTGACCACCAAAAAATACAGAAATGAAGGTGTGGTTCAAGCGATAGAGTACTAACCTTGAACAAAAAAGCTCAGGAACAGTGCCCAGGCCCTGAGTTCCAGCCCCCCAATTGGCCACTCCCCCCAAAAAATTATTCTGATTTTTTTAAAAATTGAAACTTTCATAGTTCGCTGAATTGTGAGGAAAATATATTAAGAACTAACAACTGTTTTATACTGTAATCCTACCCTAAATAACTAGCTATTTAGTTATGTAAACTGTAATCTTAGTTTTGTTCAAGTATTTGAAATTTAGTATCTTCTAATTCTGAAAATAGGGGAAATCTCTTTCTATATTTCTCCCATTTTATTGTTTGATATTGATAGCATAGATCCATTAAAAAGCATGATACTTTTGTTATTTTACTTGATCTGTGTAATAATTTGGGAAGATACAACACAGTAAAATAAAATTTTGAACAAGGGTTTCTTTTCATGATTTTAAAAATAGAAGGCTCATATTTAATAGATTTTAAAGGAGATTTTACACCTTTTCCCCTCCTTTAGGCCATCTGGAGAAGAGAGAGAGACTGAAATATCGCTCAAGGATTCCACACTAGATAACTAGGTTGACCTGGACTATAAAGAACATATGAGAAGTTTGTAATAGTTTTCATTTGAAATATTTAGACTGCTGAAAGTTTTTAATTTTGTAAGCATAGGTTTTGATGTTTAATACTTAAGTTTTGAGGGAGAAGATCCCTTTATCTTTGTTTAAAAGTAATTGAACATTATTGCTAATTGTACTTGTGCAGTATTAACAACTACATTATACAGTAAATGTGTGTGTGTGTGTGTGTGTGTGTGTGTGTGTGTGTGAAATCCATTTAGAAAATGCTAAACTGCCTTTCCAGACATGGTTGTAGCATATTTTCAATTAGCGTGTCTATGTTAATGTGTAATTGATAGTAGAACAAGGTTACATTTTTAAACTGCTACTTGTATAAATCTTTCCTCTTTTCCCATATATGATGGGTTTTGTGGCGTTTTTACGAACTTGGATTTATCAGACTGTCTTTTCACTGTGTGAGTTTTGTAGAAGTTGAGCATTTTTATGGCTGGATAAAATGTTACTTCTATACAAGTACTCAGTCTCTCCTTTATCAAAAGTTAATTTTAATCTCAGTTTACATTCCCTGCTTTGGTAGCAATGTGTGGTCTGTATACCTTTTTGTATGACTCCTCAAGTTAACTTTTGAAGGTAGTTTAGTTCTGGCTAGGAATTCAGTGATATCACATAAATTCCTGACAGAACAATGGGGTACATATAGGGATGAATCTGGCTTTAGAGTTCAACTATCTTAAGATCTTTTCCACAAGCAATAGTAACAACAGAAAATGAAAGAAGTTTTTTTTTTTTTTTTTTTTTGGTAAATATCCTTTTAGGGCTGGGAAGGTGGCTCAGTGGTAGAGTGCTTGCCTTGCATGCCTGAGGCCCTGGGTTCGATTCCTCAGCACCACATAAGCAAAAAGAAAAAAGCCGGAAGTGGCGCTGTGGCTCAAGTGGTGGAGCACTAGCCTTGAGCTGAAGAGCAACGCCCAGGCCAGAGTTTAGGCCCCACGACTGGACCAAAAAGAAAAAAAAAGAAAATACCCTTTTAAGTTACTAATTCAAAAAAAAAAAAAAACACTCATTACGGAAGTCACAAAGTAATTTTTAATTAGAAAAAAGGCAATCCCTAATGCTTAGGTGGTTAATAAAAGTGCTATGTTAGGAAAGTAACCTATTGAAAGCATGGCTATATTAAAAGGGAATTGGTATTTAATTTTTATACATGTAAGGATCACAAAAGGTAGAAAGATTACTCTAAGGTAGTACATTATATTTATGTATATGGACTCAAGCACAGTGAACCAATGTTATTACAAAATTTAAGATTAAAGAATGGCATATCTAAAATACTTTGGATATTAAGTTCTTATTTTGAAACTATATGAGAAATGTTTGTGGCATTTATTATGCTTTAACTTCGAGAATAATTGTTTTCATTGGCACCAAAACTTTGAATTGGTAAAATTGGAGTTATGCCTTTGAAAGATCTTAAAACAGAACTACTGTTTTGCAAAAACTCTAGTTAAGCCATAGTATTGTGTGAACTTCTTTTGATTAAAAATTTTTTCTATCAAACTTAGTAAATTACTCTTGCTACTTTCTAAAACAAGTGAAGGAATTTTGGTTTGCTAAGGAAATAATTTCTTAATTAACTGCTGCTTAGAGATATAGTAAGCTGATGATGATAAAGGTAGTATTTTTAATTTTTGTTCATATTGTACATTCTTCCATGATCCAGCTGAATGATTTGTTTGCATAGGCTTAATAACTATGCTCTAACCAGGGATGTCTGTTTTGTTTTCTTAAGCCTAGTTACCTGTTGTTTTTTTGTTTTGTTTTTTAGTTCATGCAGGTAATGGGGCTTGAACTTGGCCTGAGAGCTGTCCCTATGCAGTTTTGCCAAAGGCTAGCAGTCTGCCACCTGAGCCACATCTGGATTTTTGGTAGTCACCTGGAGATCAGAGTCTCATAGACTTTCTTGCCCAAGCTTACTCTGAACCTTGAGCTAAAGATCTCAGCCTCCTGAGTAATTTAGGATTACAGATGTGAGCCACTGGCACCTGGCAACAGTTGCCATTTTTTAATTTTGAAATTTGGTCATAGTCTGATTCACAGACAGAGCTCTTAACACACCAAGAACTTTAAGAAACATTGGTTCTACTTAGTTTTATGTGGCTGGGCACACTCCTGTAACCCTAGCTACTCCAGGCTGAGATCTGAGGGTCGCAATTCAATGCCAGCATGGGCAGGAAAGTCCTTGAGACTCTTACCTCCAATTAACTACCAGAAAACCAGAAGTGGTACTGTGGTTCAAATGGTAGAGCACTAGCCTTGAGCAGAAAAGCTTAAGAGACAGCGCCCACTTGCTGAAAGCAAGCCCCAGGACCAGCACCAAAAAAAAAAGTCACTGAGGTTATTTCAATGAAGTCCTCAGATTTCAGCCTCCTCCCGAGTACAATTACAGGCCTCAGTCACTAGTGCCCACCTGTTTCGTGCTTTTTTAAAAATCACTGGAAAACATATTGAAGAGCAAGAATTGTCGACCATTTTCTCAGCAGTTTGGAGAAATTTCAGATGTATCTCTAGATTCAAAGAACCTGATTAGAAGCTTGTATATAAAAATAATTTGAGGGCTGGGAAGGTGGCTCAGTGGTAGAGCGCTTGCCTTGCATGCATGAGGCCCTGGGTTCGATTCCTCAGCACCACATAAGCAAAAAGAAAAAAGCCGGAAGTGGTGCTGTGGCTCAAGTGGTTAGAGTGCTAGCCTTGAGCTGAAGAGCTGAGGGACAGCGCCCAGGCCCAGAGTTCAGGCCCCACAACCGGACCAAAAAAAAAAAAAAAGAAGAAAAAAAAATTGACCAGGGTACTTTAAGCCATACAACTATTATGTTCCCTGTTTTTGCAAACTCAGTGATAACAGAACACTAACAATGTTCCCTACTTACGCTAACTTACCTGTTTAAGATGTTATGGCAAGGTGAGATCTGCCATGAAATCTTTAACAGAACAAAGGCTTCTGTAACTCTACTAGCACTTCACTAGTAAGTTTTTAAATATTTTTTTGGTCAGTCGTGGGGCCTGAACTCTGGGCTTAGGCGCTGTCTCTGCGCTTTTCAGCTCAAGGCAAGCACTCCACTGCTGGAGCCACAACGCCACTTCTGGTTTGCTAGTGGCTTATTGGAGATAAGAGTCTCAAGGAGGGGCTGGGAAGGTGGTTCAGTGGTAGAGCACTTGCCTTGCATGCCTGAGGCCCTGGGTTCAATTCCTCAGCACCGCATAAGCAAAAAATAAAAAGCCGGAAGTGGCGCTGTGGCTCAAATGGTAGAGCGCTAGCCTTGAGCTGAAGAGCTGAGGGACAGTGTTCAGGCCCCATGACCGGACCCCCCCCCCCCCCAAAAAAAAAAAAGAGTCTCAAGGACTTTCCCTACCTGGGCTGGCTTTGAACCATGATCTTCAGATCTCAGCCTCCTGAGTAACTAGGACTACAGGCATGAGCTACCAGCGCCCGGCTGGTTTTTTTTTTATGTATTGGAAATAGCAAACCTATATTTCTGAGACCCCAAGAAATGAAGAATCTACTACTATATGCTTATATTGTTGTGTTATTCTCTTAACAGTGCTGTTAGAGACAACTGTCCTTTTCCTAAATAAAACTATCAATGTCTGAAAAGGATTTTGAAGCTAGAGAGAGATGTTTAAGGGAATACTATTGCTTTTCTGTACAGTGGTCTTTTGCACATGTACTCATCATTATACGAAGAACTAATTTCTAACTATGGAGGTATTGATAAATTCCCTATTTTAGTATCTGCTTTTGCTTCTTACATTGATAGATGTAAAAGCCATGGTATATTTACTAAAGTTGCATTTCAATAAAGTCTTATTTCAGGGATTTTATAGTTCCAGAATGTATAAAGTTAGGCAATTGTTTTGACATGAATTTAATGGGGATACCAGCTGCCATAAATGATCAGTAACATATTGGGCAACATATTGTTCCTTGTTTCTCAGTTTTGTTAGTAAATAGGTCTTTGACAGTGTTAGCCCCAAGAACTAGCAGAACAAGATTCTCAATCATAAAGAAGTATAGTATAGTAATGTTTTATCTAATACCTAAGTGTATTATCTAATCTGTTGTAAGAAGTGAAAACCAATCAAAAACAAACCAACCGTTCTAAATTATTGCAAGAGCTATAAGAAATACAATATTAATAAAGGAATCAAAATAATTTTTTACCTGTAAACTTCTAGGACTTGGGTAAATCACTCATCTTAAAGCTGTGATTTTTTTTTCCAACAGAATTTTCAGTTTGATCAATGTTAGCACCATTGGATACTTGAATGTAAGAATTTAGGCACAAAATAAGGCAGCCATTGAGGGGTGTCTAGTCCTTTGTGCTAATCCACTAAATGTGAATGTGAGCACCCTTAGACATACCAGAAACAGGATGTTGATATATGAGTCCATGAAAATACCTTTACTGTCAAATCTTTTAAACAGGCTTTGTAATGGTAAGATGTTCTTAGCCATTCAGAGAAATATGGAATTCGGCTGGATGTAAATATATAACCTAGAAGAGAAAAAGTGAAAATTGAACATTTAAAATATTTTAAGAGGACTGGGAAGGTAGCTCAGTGGTAGAGTGCTTGCCTTGCATGCATGAGGCCCTGGGTTTGATTCCTTAGTACCACATAAGCAGAAAAGCCGGAAGTGGCGCTGTGGCTCAAGTGGTAAGAGTGCTAGCCTTGAGCTGGAGAGCTGAGGAACAATGAATGTCCAGGCTCAGAGTTCAAGCCTCACGACTGATCCCCCCTCTCCCCCACCCCCCCAAAAAAAATTTTTTTTAAATGTACTAAATTTTATAACCAAAAGGGTTTCCACAAGATTTTGATCAGGGGATTTATTTATGTTCCCTTTTGAATGGAAAAAGGAGTAACTATTATAAAAGGGACCCAAAAGAACATACTTAGTATTATTGTCCAAGAATGAGTAAGCCAGAAGTAGCAATCCACAAAACTTGCCCCTGCATACCTCCATAGTAGTATAAAATCAGTTACTGGTTTTGTTTTGTTTTGTTTTTTAATATTAAACTTGGAACATAGGGCTGGGAAGGTGGCTCAGTGGTAGCTTGCAATGCAAGAGGCCTTGGGTTCGATTCCTTAGCACCACATAAGCAAAAAGAAAAAAGCTGGAAGTGGCACTGTGGCTCAAATGGTAGAGCGCTAGCCTTGAGCTGAAGAGCTGAGGGACAGAGCCCAGGCCCAGAGTTCAGGCCCACAACCGCTCCCCCCCCAAAAAAAAAGCTGGAAGTGGAGCTGGAGTACAAAAAGCCCAGAGACAGAACCCAGACCCTGCATTCAAGCCCTAAGACTAGCATCCAAAGAAAAAGAGCATTGTATACTTTATTTCTATATAATAAAAACCTATCACAAGAACCTATTAGAAAATTATATTCATTCCTAATTTTGTGTTTATGAAATAATTTGCTCATTTTTAACTTCTTCCTGATTTTCCCTACAGATATTTGAAGGATCTTTACCTTGGAAGCTTTATGGTAGAAGGTGTAGCTCTCAAATTCTTCAAAGAAGCTGGGCGCCAGTGGCTCATGCCTGTAATCCTAGCTACCTGAGGCTGAGATCTGAGGATCACGGTTTAAGGCCAGCCAGGGCAGGAAACTCAGTGAGACTCTTACCTCCAATAAACTAAAAAAAGCCAGAAGAGGCACTATGACTCAGATGGTAGAGTGCTCTGGACAGTGCCCAGGCCCAGAGTTCAGGCCCCACGACTGGACCCCCAAAAAAAAAAATCATTCAAAGAATTTTCAAAATACTTCTAATACCTGATTTATCATTAATTACATTCTGTCCTTAGCAAAAACAAAAGAACAACAAAAACCACTAAGGATACAGAATAGGCAAGCAATGGATTGAGAGAAATGAATGAGAATTGTGTATCTGCCCATATACATAATTAGAATATATAAAGCACTTCTATAAATCCATTAGATAAAAACAACCCAAATGAAAAGCACAAAATAAATATATTTGGAATAAATAGTAAAAGATATTTCAAACATTTGGTTTTTGTTTTTGTATTAATTAAAGGTTCCAGGATCAACATAGGGATAAGCAAGGAATTCCCCCAGTTTGTTGCCAGCTGAATCATAGTGGAGCATTCGGAAGCAAACATCACAAAAGAAACATGGGTCCTCTGGTGCAAAACTGTCATTGTTCGTCACCCACCTGTAATTTTTTTAAAAAAAAAGAGGTGTGCATCATTTTTTAATGCTACAGCATGATGTAATATGTAAATAAAACATTTCCACTAAGTCAAAGAGGCACCTAACAATGAGATACTGTTTCTCTAAGATTTCCTTTAAGGATAAGTAGAGGAAACTACAGATGTAGAGGAAAAGATCATACATGTGCTGCAGCATAGCTGTCCTGCTGACATGGTCACTTTCTTTCAATAGGCCACTTGAAAACCATGTTTCCTAGCTGTCTTAATTTAACTTTATTATATGCCCTTGTTTTGTTGGGGGGACAAGGTCTTGCTAAGTAGCCAAGGTTAGCCTTGAAATCAAGATCATCTTGCTGCCATTTCCCAAGTGCTGAGAATGTATGTCACCATGCCCAGCTAGCATTTTTCTGTTTTTAATTGATGTATGTTTATAACTGATCAAGATAAAGCATTCATATTTCCTTGAGCATTTACCATTTCTGAGCTCTTGAGAGCCTTCTAGTTCGTCTAGTTAATTTGAAATGTATCAAATTATTGTAGACACTCCTTATTGTGGGGTAAAAAAATCACAAATCTGCATGGCACTCTTGTTCAGGGGCTATGGTAACCTGCATCGTTCCAAGTTTATATGCATGCTACCAAGGCAAGCACTAATTTCTTTTGTTGTTGTTGGCTGTGGGGCTTGAACTCTGGGCTTGGGCGCTTTCCCTGTGCTCTTCAGCTCAAAGCGAGCACTCTACCCCTGGAGCCACAGCGCTACTTCCGGTTTTCTGGTGGTTTTATTGGAGGTAAGAGTCTCATGGACTTTCCTGCCCGGGCTGGCTTTGAACCTTGATCCTCAGATCTCAGCCTCCTGAGTAGCAAGGATTACAGGCGTGAGCCACCGGCACCCAGCTAAGCACTAAATTATTTTAAAACTGGTAAAATATAGTACTGGCTAATTTGGAAACAATTTAGTATTCTAGGATGTTTGCCTTTTAATATCCTTTCATTTTAATTTCAACTACTTTGTTTTTCTTTGGGGGGGAGCAATACTGAGATTTGAACTCAAGCATGTGCTCTACTGCTTTGTTCACCATCCCCTTTTTGTATTAGTTATTTTGTACAGAGGGTCTCACTTTGTGCTTAGGCCAGCCTGAACTGCAGTCATCCTACTTATTTTCCCTTATCATTGGGATAACAGGTGCATGCCATCTCTGTCAGTCATTGATTGAGCTAGAATCTCAAACTTTTAATTCCTTGGCTGGCCATGAACTGTGATCTCCCCAGATCTCTGCCTGTCAATTAGTTAGGATGGTGATTGCTGTTTCTTATGGCTCTTCTTAACCCAAGGCCAGATGAAGACACTTATTTTCTATTGCTGTAAATAGTTTTAAAACTTTCACCAATTTGCCATAATAATGTAAACATACAGACTCATATAAACACTACACTTTGGGCAGTATGGAGACTTGAACCCAGATACTGTGCATGTTAGGCAACTATTCTATCACAGAAATACACATCTGTCCCCCATCCGCTGCCCCCAACCCCCACATTGCCTAAGACTCATACTTCCCTTGCCTCAGGCTCAAATTACCTAGGGGTTAGAACTGTGTGTCACTACACCATACCAAAAAACTTTTGTAATTATTTTGACCTCATTGTATGGAATGTGCTCCATTTTTTCACTAAGGAAAAGCTGTATGGTGGGTGGAGCTGGTTTTGTAAACTCTGGTCAAGAGGCCACCTAGATATTTCAACCCTGAAGTTATACATATAATCTAAGATAAAGCTCTATCCATCTATCATTTTGTTTAAAATAAGACCCTGGGTTCAATCCTTAGTTTAAACAAAATGCTCTATTTTAACCTACTAAACTGACTAGTGCTTTCCCTGTTAGATAAAGGTCCTTACAATCTCAAGGCAAGATTGCTTAAATACAAAATGGAAAACAAGTGCTCAAAGTACTTAATTTTTAGAGACAAAAAAAATAGGTACCACTCACCTAGCTGTGTACATTTTACACACAAAACATTTTCTGGTCCACAGCCAGTGCTTTTTAGTAAGAAGTGGATAAAGTTTTCTATCCAAGCAGTCGTCATGATGCACAAGCCTATCATTTGTGAGAAAATGGAAAATATTTTGGTAAAAACTTATGATATATAAAACATTATGTGTACTTCAATATTAGGAACCTAAGATTCTATTTTCAAGTTTTAGTTACAAAAGATTTAGCTAAACTGACTTGTTATACCAAGTTTGACTCACCTGTTGCATGAAATCCTTTCTTCCAGCAATATTTTAGATTATACAAGGTGTTTTTGTTTTTGTTTTTGTTTTTTGCCAGTCCTGGGGCTTGAACTCAGGGCCTGGGCACTGTCCGTGAGTTTCTTTCGCTCAAGCTAGCATTCTAACACTTGAGCCACAGAGTCACATCCAGCTTTTTCTGTGTATGTGGTGCTGAGGAATCGAACCCAGGACTTTACGCATGCTAGGCAAGCACTCTATCACTAAGCCACATTTCTAACCGCAAAGTATTCTTTCATGTGAGCTTGTACATCTCTCATGCTAAAATATTATTACCCTCTAAAAAGGAACTACTGTATACAGCATTTTTTTTTCTTTTTCTTTTTTCTTTTTTTTTTTGTGGGTCATGAGGCTTGAACTCTGGGCTTGGACGCTGTCCCTGTGCTCTTCAGCTCAAGGCGAGCGCTCTACCACTTGAGCCACAGAGCCACTTCCGGTTTTCTAGTGGTTTATTGGAGAAAAGAGTCTCATGGATGTTCCTGCCCCAGCTGGCTTTGAACTGAGATCCTCAGATCTCAGCCTCCTGAATAGCTAGGATTACAGGCGTGAGCCAGCGGCGCCCGGCATACAGCATTTCTTAAATGTATGACATTAGAGAATCCTTGCTTTAACACTCAGAACCTTTACTTAAGGAACATAGTTGGAGCCAGAATACTCAATGATGTTTTTCCTAGCTTGAATGGTTATCAACTTGGCTCTTTTTTTTCTTTTTTTCCACTATTACTATTATTAAAATAGTCTAAGTCATTAAAAATCCAAGTCAGGCTGGGAAGGTGGCTCAGTGGTTGAGTGCATGCATGAGGCCCTGGGTTCGATTCCTCAGCACCACATAAGCAGAAAAAGCTGGAAGTTGAGGGGAGGATGGGATGGGAAAGGGAAACAAAGGAGGAGGCTTCAACGCTTGATAAGAAATGTACTCATGGGCTGGGAAGGTGGCTCAGTGGTAGAGTGCTTGCCTTACATGCCTGAGGCCCTGGATTTGATTCCTCAGCACCACATAAGCAAAAAGAAAAAATCTGGAAGTGGCACTGTGGCTCAAGTGGTAGAGTGCTAGCCTTGAGCTGAAGAGCTAGGGGCCAGCACCCAGGCCCAGAGTTCAGGCCCCATGACTGGACTCCCCCCCCAAAAAAAGAAAAGAAATGTACTCATTATCTTGCCCATGTAATTGTAACCCCTCTGTACAGTATTTTCACCAAAAAAATTTTTTAAATTTAAATTAAAAAAAAAACTGGAAATGGCACTATGGCTCAAGTGGCTCAAGTGGTAGAGCACTAGCCTTGAGCTGAAGAGCTGAGGGACATTGCCCAGGCCCACGAATAACCAAAAAATAAAATAAAAATCTATGTCTGGCTTCTGGTATATATATATATATATATATATATATATATATATATATATATATATATATATATATATATATAACATGAATTGGTGGGATTTTAGTTTTAGGTATCAGAATTATAATACTTTTTTGTTTTGTTCTTTCTGTTGTGGGGCTTGAACTTTGAGTCTAGATGCTGTCTGAGCTCTTTTGCTCAAGGCTAACAATCTACGACAGTGCCACTTCCAGTTTATTTTTGAGTAGTTAATTGGAGATGAGAGTTTCATGGGGACTTTTCTACCCAGGCTGGCTTTGAACCATGAACCTCAGAACTCAACCTCCTGAGCAGCTAGGATTACAGGTGTGAAGCACGGGTGCATGGCTGAAATGTTTTAAGAAACTATGTAAAAAGTAACTACTATATACTTCACATGTATGATAACATTCAAAAAATTAAACTGTAAAAAGTGGAAATTAGCCTTCACCCTGCCACTAATCAGCTGCACAGCTTCAGACAAATCCCTTAAAACATTATGTGCCAGGGCTGGGAAGGTGGCTCAGTGGTAGAGCGCTTGCCTTGCATGCCTGAGGCCCTGGGTTCAATTCCTCAGCACCATATATAAGCAAAAAGAAAAAAAAAAAAAGCCGGAAGTGGCGCTGCGACTCATGTGGTAGAGCGCTAGCCTTGAGCTGAAGAGCTGAGGGACAGCGCCCAGGCCCAGAGTTCAGGCCCCACGACCGGACCCAAAAAAAAAAACAAAAAAACATTATGTGCCAATTTATATTCTTAATCTGAAAAATGAAATCACCTATTAACCTAAATATTTCTTGTCCTAACACTTGACTTAATTTTTTTTGGAAGAAAATCATACTCAGCTGCAATAGGGGGCTGGGAAGGTGGCTCCGTGGTGGAGCGCTTGCCTTGCATCCATGAGGCCCTGGGTTCAATTCCTCAGTACCATATGAGCAGAAAAAGTGGGAAGTGGTGCTGTGTTTCAAGTGGTAGAGTGCTAGCATTGAGCTCAAGAGCTGAGGGACAGGGGCTGGGAAGGTGGCTCAGTGGTAGAGTGCTTGCCTTGCATGCCTGAAGCCCTGGGTTCGATTCCCCAGCACCACATAAGCAAAAAGAAAAAAAGCCAGAAGTGGCACTGTGACTCAAGTGGTAGAGTGCTAGCCTTGAGCTGAAGAGCTGAGGGACAGTGCCCAGGCCCAGAGTTCAGGCCCACTACTGGACAAAAAAAAAAAAAAAAAGAGCTGAGGGACAGCGCCCAAGCCCAGAGTTCAGGCCCCACAATTGACAAAACAAAAAACAAAAAAACCCCACAAAATACTGCAATAGAAGGACAAAGGAGTTCAAGGAGCCAGTCTAGTCTACAGATCAAGCCCACTGTCTTACCCATAAAAAATGATTAAACTTCTGGTAGTAATATGGAATGTCATTTAATAATTAAATTACCTATAAGATGAAAATGAAAATGACTTTTTAAGTCACTAATAAAGATTTCTCAGCAAAGTCAGTTTTATCCTTAGAACGATACCTTTTATAGCACTATGCCTATACTACAAGCACTTAAGGAAACTAAAACTATCAATTTTTTTTACTTGTTTTCAGCCACACTTTATGTACACTGAATAAACAATCTACTTCTGAGCTACAATGCTAGCTTCTCTCTATCTTACATTTGCTACGATGCATATAAACTTTAGTAACATTACCAAAACACAAATTCTGTATAAAAAAAAAAAAGTTCATATGAACATGAGGTTTATAAGTTCTGACTCTTACAAATGCTTTCTATGCTTAACGTGTGTGTGTGTGTGTGTGTGTGTGTGTGTGTGTGTGTGTGTGTGTGTGTGTGTGTGTGTGTGTGTGTGTGTGTGTGTGTGTGTGTGTGTGTGTGTGTGTGTGTGTGTGTGTGTGTGTGTGTGTGTGTGTGTGTGTGTGTGTGTGTGTGTGTGTGTGTGTGTGTGTCCGTCCCTAGGCCTGGGTGCTGTCCTTCAGCTCAAGGCTAGCACCCTACCATTTGAGCCACAGCGCCACTTCTGGCTTTTTCTGCTTATGCGGTGCTGAGGAATTGAACCCAGGGCCTCATGCATGCAAAGCAAACACTCTACCATGGAGCCAACTTCCCAGCCCCTCTATGCTTAACTTAAAAAAAAAAAATTTAGCTACTCAACTTTGTTATATAGCTAGAACTACTATACTTTTAATTAAGTAATGTTTAAATTATGACAGTACTACTTATTTAAGCCCATCTCTTTAGTAGACATTTTTCTGGTTGGATATAATGTAGTGACTAGTTTGGTTCCCAATTTTCTGACTCAACAGTGGACGACATATGTTAAAGCATCAGTGGAGGGCGGGGTGCCAGTATAATCATAGCTACTCAGGAGGCTAAAAATCTGAGGATCTAACGTCAAAACCAGCTCAGACAGAAAGTCCCCAAGACTTGAACAAAAAAGCTAAGGAAGGTTGTGAGGTTCTAAGTTCAAGGCCCAGTACTAACACACACACACACAAGCAAAGCACCAACAGAGCTCTCTAGGTTCTATTTTTCTCCCAAGTCATGCTTCTCCGTCATGAATTCTCAATGCACATGGCTCCAGGTTCCCAGCACATTGTGCTCTAGGTCTGCTACGTGGCTATCAAATGAGAATTTCATTTTCCCATGAGATCTATTATTTCAAATGCATCCCACATCTTTACTATGTTTTACTCTGTAGAAGCTTCCTAAACTAAGTGAGTTGCATGGGCTAAATTTTACATCAGTCACTGAAACTATAAAGAAGTAGAAGCAAGCGACTTTTCCAAAATCACTAATTCTTTGTGCTCATTTAATAAAAACATGGGTATATCATTGCTTTAATAAAGATTTAAAATGGTTTCTCAAATGGAATTAAGCAATAGAGCTGGGCCTATTCCTTCACACTGATCCTTCTTAACTGGTATTTCTTAAATAAGGAAATGAATAGCTTTATTCATGAGAAAGAGTATCAGTTATATCAAATATTAAACTAATCCCCAAATCTCCTCTTAACTATTTTAATTCCTTTCCAATTAAAATCTACCAAAGCATTTAAAACTCTACATTTGTCAAATATTAAAATTATTCTTCTTTTCCTCCAGTTTCCTTTGATCTCTTACATTTTGGCAAAAGGACTAGCGCCTCAGAATAAGGCTAGGGATATAGCTTAGTGGTAAAGCATTGCCAAGTACTTTTCCCCAGCTACACACACACACACACACACACACACACACACACACACACACACACACACACACACACACACACACACACACACACACACACACACGCGCGCACACACACACACACACACACACACACACACACACACACACACACACACACACGAAAAAACCCACCACCACAACCTCTTAGACATAGCCTAAGAATACAGTTGAAAATAGCAAACGGCCATAATAGGATACAAAATAGGTATGTGTTAAAAATATATAGACATTTAGTTGAAAATAGCAAACGGCCATAATAGGATACAAAATAGGTATGTGTTAAAAATATATAGACATTTAGCCGGGTGCCTGTAATCTTAGCTACTTAAGAGGCAGAGGCTCAAGTGGTAGAGTGCTAGCCTTGAGCTGAAGAGCTCAGGGGCAGCACCCAGGCCCAGAGTTCAACCCCCACGACCGACCCTCCCCCCATCACTCCCCCAAAATTAGACATTTAACCTAACAGTAATTTACTAACTGTAAAGCATTTCTTAAAGATTTTCAAAAGTTAACAACAGAAGATACAAATGGATGCAAAAAGTTGATTATTCCACAGAAGATATTTTTGCTGCTCCCAAGGCAAGTGACAGTGGTGATCTATTTTAATTTATAAAAACTACTTTTATAATATATTAGATAACAATAACAAAATGCTCTAAATGCTGCTACATACCTTATGTCTGTAATGACAATAACATGTTCACAGTCTCCCTGGTGACAGTATAAGTAAGGAAAGCCCAGTTTAATTTTTAGGTCGTTGAAGGTAAAATCTTCCATTCTAGCAGTATGCAACTTTCCATAGCCTCGATCATGGGATTCTGACCATTCAATGATAGTTCTGAGATGGGGAAAAAAGGCAAGAATGTAGCATTGTTCCAAAAAACGACAGTAAAGAGTTTGTACCTGCAGTATTTCAGATTATCTAGCTCACCCAATAAACTGGAGAGCTGCCATCTTGACAGAAAGACCATAGTGACTGACACATTTTCGGATTAAGAACACTGAATTTTCTTCATCTATCAGAATAATTCTCAAAGTGGGGTCCAGCAGATCAAAATTATCTTCAGAATTATATTGTCTGCCAAATTATCATCCACTCGTAAGATTTTTAGTGGCTGTGTAGACTAACGCTACTCTTCTCATTTAACTTTGGACAACATTTTTTTATACATAGCTTAGATTAATATTTTCATATTTCATAGTTTCAATGCTTAATATAGTAAGTACTAATAACTATAACCTACATATACTATATAGCTCTTTGGGGCCCTTAATTAAAAATTAAAAGTTGGGCTGGGAAGGTGGCTCAGTGGTAAAGTGCTTGCTTTGCATGCATGAGGCTCTGGGTTTGATTCCTCAGCACCACGTAAGCAGAAAAAGTCAGAAGTGGTGCTGTGGCTCAAATGGTAGAGCACTAGCCTTGAGCTGAAGAGCTGAGGAGCAGTGCCCAGGCCCAGAGTTCAGGCCCCACGACCAACCAAAAGACAAAAAAAAACAAGTTAATTAAAAATTGAGTTGAGCCGGGCGCTGGTGGCTCACGCCTGTAATCCTAGCTACTCAGGAGGCTGAGATCTGAGGATCGCGGTTCAAAGCCAGCCCGGGCAGGCGAGAGACCGTGAGACTCCTATCTCCAATAAACCACCAGAAAACCGGAAGTGGCGCTGTAGCTCAAGTGGTAGAGCGCTCGCCTTGAGCTGAAGAGCTGAGGGACAGCGCCCAGGCTCAGAGTCTAAGTCCCACGACCGACAAAAAAAAAAAAATTGAGTTGAGACCAAGTTTGAGAAAACTGTTAGAATATGAATACAATATAATATATTCAATACAATGAATACAATCCAATGAATACAATACTCAAGAGGCAGAAACCAGAGGTACTGCAGTACGAGGTCAGCTGGAACAAAAGTTGGCAAGACCTTCAACCCTTTTCTCAATCAATAATCCAGACAAGGTGACTTGCCCCTGAAGTCCCAGCTAATGAGAGGATCACATCGGAGGTTACTCCAGGAAAAAGTAAGAGACCTTATCTAAGAAAGCTAAAAAAAAAAAAAAAAAAAAAGCTCAAGACAGAGAACCTGACTAGTACCATGAAGCCCTGAGTTAAACTCCAGTATAGTTTAAAAAAAAAAAAAGGTGATGGGGAGGGAACGCTAGATGTTTATACATAAACATTAATAATGGGGCTAGGCCATTAGTAATAAAAATGGTCTCATTAAAATGATGATAGAAGCCAGCGGATCATGCCTGTAATCCTAGCTACTCAGGAGGCTGAGATCTGAGGATTGCAGTTCAAAGCAGGTTCAAAGCCAGCCTGGGCAGGAAACTCCATGAAACTCTTATCTCCAAAAACCACCAGAAAACCAGAAGTGGTGCTATAGCTCAAGTGGTAGAGCACTAGCCTTGAGCTGAAGAGCTGAGGGACAGGGCCCAGGCCCAGAGTTCAAGCCCCACAACCAACAACAACAACAAAGATACTAGGCTGGGTGCCAATGGCTCTTGCCTGTTATCCTAACTACTCAGGAGTCTGTAATCTGAGGATTGAGGTTAGAAGCAAGTCCAAGCAGACAAAGTAACTCTCATCTTCAATCAACCAGCAAAAAGCTGAAAGATGTGAATCAAGTAGCAGAGCACCAGATTTGAGTGAAAAAGCTAATAAGCAAGATTTCAGGCTCCTGAGTTCAAGCCTCAGTAACTGGCACAAATGAAAAGATATTAACAGCTAAACACCAGTGGCTCAAACCTGTATTCCTAGTTACTCAGAAGGTTGAGATCTGATGATCGTGGCTCAAAGCCAGCCCAAACAGGAAAGTCCATGAGACACTTATCTACAATTAATCAGCAAAAAGCCAGAAGTGGAACTATGGCTCAAGTGGTAGAGCATTAGGTTTGAGCATAAAAGCTCAGGAGTAAAACCCAGACCCTGAGTTAAAGCCCCAAGACTAACACACAAAAAAAGATATTAACAAGGATTCTAGTATTTGGTTTTGGTTTTTGTTTTTTTTGGGTCCGGTCTTGGGGCCTGAACTCTGGGCCTGGGCGCTGTCCCTCAGCTCTTCAGCTCAAGGTAGCGCTCTACCACTTGAGCCACAGCACTACTTCTGGCTTTTATTCTTTTTACTTATGTGGTGCTGAGGAATTGAACCCAGGGCCTCAGGCACTGTACCACTGGGCCACCTTCCCAGCCCTGGATTCTAGTATTTGTGTACCAAAGAAATGTCATCAGCCTGGTGATGGTGGCTCACGCCAGTAATCCTAGCTACTCAGGAGACTGAGATCTGAGGATCAAGGTTCAAAGCCAGCCTAGGCAAGAAAGCCCTGAGATTTTTTTTTTTTTGTGGGTCTTGGGGCTTGAACTCTGGGCCTGTCCCTCAGCTCTTCAGCTCAAAGCTAGCGCTCTATCACTTGAGCCACAGCGCCACTTCCACTTCTGGTTTTCTGAGTGGCTTATTGGAGATTAAGAGTCTCAAGGACTTTTCTTGCCTGGGATGGCATTGAACATGATCATCATATATCAGCCTCCTGAGTAGCTAGGATTAAAGGCATGAGCCACCAGCGCCAGGCAGTCCTGAGATTCTTATCTCCAATAAACCACTCAGGAAAAATGGAAGTGGCGCTGTAGCTCAAGTGGTACAGCACTAGCCTTGAGCTAAAGAGCTCAGGGATAGCACCCAGGCCCAGAGTTCAAGCCCCACAACTGACGAAAAAGAAAAAAGAAATGTCATAATATACATATTATACATAATATACATCTTATATATCCTTACATGGATACAAATATATCTCTAGTCACCCAGGGCAAGCAGTAGCATATACAGAACAAGCAAGAAAGTACTATCAACTAAATAACCAAAGATTAAAATGCTATCAACTAAATACAGGTTAATAAAATGCCTCAGTGGCATCTACTTTTTTAGATGTAATGTTCAATGTACCATGTTCAATACAATTTTCAAGTTCAATACAAAATTTATAAGTAATTTCTCAGCAAAGATCCTCAAAAGTTCAACAATAGGATTTATGGAGCTACCACTAATTTGAGAATTACAAATAGGGAAAATTTTGGAAAACTATACCTGCTCAAATCTCTGCATTCCGGGTATCTTTTATCATTGTAAAATGTCCCTTCAAAATAAAAGAAGGCTGATTTATATAGGTCCTAAAAGAAAACAGATGATATTAAAAGAAAGCCTACTCCTAAAAATTATCAAAATGTTCAAATAATCTTGCAAAATTTATATATCATAACATCACTCTACTATGTTACAATAACTTTGTTGATCTTCATAGAATATGTTCAAGTTATAAACTTATTTGAAATTTAGTAGGACTCACTCACTATTTTGTCTCAGACATAATTTTTGTGGCTCTTTTCATTCTTATCCTATTACTGTTTCAATCACTAAGAGTGATTTAAATATATGTATTTTCCTGAGATTCATGTAACCCAATTAGAAATTATATAACTTCAATAAAATTATATGCAAACTGGGCACCTGTGGCTACTATAATCCTAGTTACTCAGAAGGCTGAGAGCTGAGGATTGCAGTTTGATGTCAGCTCGGGCAAGGAAGTTATGAGACTCTCATCACACTAGCCAGAGTGAAGAAGCTAAAGACTCAAACCTTGAGTTCAAGTTCCATGACTGACACAAGACAGACAACATACATTTATGTATGTGTGTGTGTGTGTGTGTGTGTGCGCGCGCGCGCAAATAGTACAGTTATTTTGAATACTACAATTAAAAAAACTAAATAGTTGGGCTGGGAAGGTGGCTCAGTGGTAGAGCGCTTGCCTTGCATGCTCGAGGCCCTGGGTTCGATTCCTCAGCACCACATAAGCAAAAAGAAAAAAGCCGGAAGTGGCGCTGTGGCTCATAGTGGTAGAGCGCTAGCCTTGAGCTGAAGAGCTGAGGGACAGCGCCCAGGCCCAGAGTTCAGGCCCCACGACCGGACCCAAAAAAAAAAAAAAAAACAAAAAAAACTAAATAGTTACATCTTTTTTATTTCCCCGATAATAACAAAGATCACTGAGTTATGTTTTTTTAGCCTTCTTTTTTGTTTTTTCAATGTATATTTTAAAAATTCTCTAAATTTTCCATAACTCACTGGTAGGTGAAATATGAACTTCTATTTTTTTTTTTGGTCCGGTCGTGGGGCCTGAACTCTGGGCCTGGGCGCTGTCCCTCAGCTCTTCAGCTCAAGGCTAGCGCTTGAGCCACAGCGCCACTTCCGGCTTTTTTCTTTTTGCTTATGTGGTACTAAGGAATCGATCCCAGGGCCTCACGCATGCATGGCAAGTGCTCTATCACTGAGCCACCTTCCCAGCCCATGAATTTCTATTTCTATTGAAGCAATCAATCTTGCCTAATGTATCATAGTAATAATCACAGTGGGTTGAACTCCCAGATTCTTTCATTCAACCAGACTTCACTAAAGATGTAACTCTTAATTTTCAATGAATAAAACCATTATATTCCTTGTTGATTGTTAAAGAGATAATAAAAGATATACTTAATGCTATGTGTGGGTGTAATTTATCACTTAACTTCTAAACCCCCAACACAGTAAGATATAATCTAAAATAAAGGTTCTAAAAGAATAACTATTGCCTTATTTTGGAAGGAAAATATTTTGCTTATTTTAAAATGTTTGTCTAGGGGCTGGGAAGGTGGCTCAGTAGTAGAGCGCTTGCCTTGCATGCCAGAGGCCCTGGGTTCGATTCCTCAGCACCACATAAGCAAAAAGAAAAAAGCCGGAAGTGGCACTGTGGCTCAAGTGGTAGAGCGCTAGCCTTGAGCTGAAGAACTGAGGGACAGCGCCCATGCCCAGAGTTCAGGCCCCATGACCGGACCCAGAAAAAAAAAAAATGTTTGTCTAGAACTTCATCTTAAGCAGCTTAAATAACAAAAACTTTTTAAACATATTTAGCAATTGCAAGGTAAATTCTCAAAGAACAAAAATGGTTTCCAGGGCTGGGAAGGTGGCTCAGTGGTAGAGTGCTTGCCTTGCATGCATAAGGCCCTGGGTTCAATTCCTAAGCACCACATAAGCAGAAAAAGCCAGAAGAGGCTCAAGTGGTAGAGCGCTAGCCTTGAGCTGAAGTGCTGAGGGACAGCGCCCAGGCCCAGAGATCAGGCCCCATGACCAACAGAAAAACAAAAACAAAACAAAAAATGGTTTCCATCTAAATGTTGTCCACTATTAATCTTTCCTTATTTCGTTGCAGCAGAGAATGTATTATCACTCACAATGAATTTTAATTTCCAATGTCAACCAGAGACAGTCACTAACTAGTTTCCCTACTGTGTCAGAATCTCAACTAGTTGAGCTGATCAAATTCCAAGAGAGGAAGGAACACCAATCAACATAGAAGTTACTTGTTATGTTTAATATGGAAAATTAACTGAAAGAATAAAGTAAAATCGCCATGTTTTGTGCTGATGAATCACTCTTTAGAGTAGCACTGACACATTCTATATTAATGGCATTAATAAAGTAAAACATGACAATATGACTCAAAAAAAAGTTACTTGTTTTACTAATTCAGTGTAAGCTAAGTGGACTGGTACTATTAATCACTAGACAAGAATGGTCATTTGACAGTCATCTGTTAGCTTGTAAATATTCAAATCAGCTATGTTAGAACTTTAGAGACAGTCTTAAAATCTGTTGCGACGGAAACTGTCTTGGGAGAGATGTGCTGGATAAACTTGGTTAAGTCCTCAAGTTAAATTTACGTCGCCATTCTCCCTTTATTGAAGTTTATAATTAATAATAGAATAATATGTGTAAAAATATTCAGAGTTCCTCTAAGAAACAATTTTCCCAGAAAATTGACAAAAGAAAAAAGATTGACTCATCTCAGACAAATAAAAATGGTTGATCAGACATCAAAACATGAGAACCATTAAAAATATACTTGATCATTGAGGGGCTGGAGGTGTGAATCAGGAAGTAAAGCCCCTGCTACTAAATGCAAAGCTCTGAGCTCAAACCCCAGACTGCCTTTCTTGTTAATAAGAAAATACTGGTAACAGTTTTATATGTTTAATTTAAAAATAGATTCCATTCTTGAATTCTCATAGTCCAAAAACAAATACTGGCAAAACATATATTAAAGTTTTAAAATAGATTTGAAAATAGTGGACCAACTAAGTCCTGTCACACATGAAATTAATCAAAAAATATTTTATTCAAGGGATTCCTCTTTGTATTCCCTCTTTGAAGACTCTCACTACTTTCACTTTCAAATAAACTTGCTTTTTTTACCTTAAAAAACAATAGATGGGGGGTTGGGAAGGTGGCTGGGTGGTAGAGCGCTTGCCTTGCATGCATGAGGTCCTGGGTTCGATTCCTCAGCACCACATAAGCAAAAAGAAAAAAAGCCAGAAGTGATGCTGTGGCTCAAGTGGTAGAGCGCTAGCCTTGAGCTGAAGAGCTGAGGGACAGCGCCCAGGCCCAGAGTTCAGGCCCCACGACCTAACCGCCCCCCCCAAAAAAAAAATTCTATGCAAGTCTATGCAAGTACTTTTATGTAATAGTCACACCTCCAGCACCTTATTAATTCTTTCTAATATCATATATTTAGCATATGTAGGTATTCATTTAATAGTGAGATTATTATTTTTAGTAAATGGAAGAGGGAGAACCTAACAGTAAATGTTAATATTTTTTAAGTAGGACTATGGGTCATGTAGTTCCTGCTTAGAAAACTGAAGGTATTAACACTGACGTACTAGCACTAATCAAGAAGAGTCTCCAAGATTTCCTGGAGGTAAGGGTGATTCCCAGATTGAACTCAAACTTCTCTAACAATGACATGTGTGCAATAAAAAGGGTGAATCCAGGCACTTTACTATCTTATAATTATACCTCTATTTTTTTTTTTTTGGTAGTGATTAGGAAACTTTGAGAACACCGAAACTTTCTTCTCTTTTGAAGAAAAAGACAAATCTCTATTTCCTGTTTTAAGCAGTTTTAAAATTCCACTTATTTCGTTTTCTCCTCCAAAAGCACTGAGATGACAACTTTGAAAACCTATCTTAAAACCATTTTCAGGACTGGGAATGTGGCTTAGTGGTAGAGTGTCTGCCTAGTATGCATGAAACCCTGGCTTCAATTCCTCAGTACCACATAAACAGAAAAAGCCAGAAGTGTCGCTTTGGCTCAAGTGGTAGAGTACTAACTAGCCTTGAGCAAAAGAAGTTCAGGGACAGTTTGAGTTCAAACCCCAGGACCGCAAAAACAAAAAACAAAACAACAACAACAACAAAACTCAATATTTAAGGTAGGAGCCAGTGGCTCATGCCTGTAATCCTAGCTACTCAGGGGCTGAAATCTAAATATCACTGTTAGAAGCCAGACCAAAGAGTCTGTGAGACTATCTCCTTTAACCATCATAAAGCTAGAAGTGAAGTTATGGCTTGTGGTAGAGCATTCGACTAAGGGCCTGAGTTCAAGCCCTAGCGCGCGCGCACACACACACACACACACACACACACACACTCTCTCTCTCTCTCTCTCTCTCTCTCTCTCTCTCTCTCTCTCTCTCTCTCTCTCTCTCTCTCTCTCTCTCTCTCTCTCATATATCATGGGACTTGAGCTCTGGGCCTGGGCGTTCTCCCTGAGCATTTCAGAATAAGAGCATTTCAGAATAAGGCGAGTGCTCTACCACTTGAGCTACAGTGCCACTTTCGATTTTCTGGTGATTAATTGAAGAGTCTCACAGACTTTCCTGCCTAGGCTGGCTTTGAACTGCGGTCCTCAGATCTCAGTTTCTTGAATAGCTAGGATTAGACATGAGCCACCAGCACCTGACTAAAAAAATGTATTTTTATGCTAATCTCTACATCAGTCTCCAAAAAATCCGTAACATGCCAGTTGCTGTGGCTCACGCCTACAATCCTAGCTACTCAGGAGGCTGAGATCTGAGGACGGGGATCAAAGCCAGACCAGGCAGGAAAGCCTTTGATGCTATTCTCTCCAATTAATCACCAGAAAATGAGAAGTGGCTCTGTCACTCAAAGTGGCATAGTCTTGAGCAAAAGATCTCAAGGACAGTGCCCAGGCTGAGTTCAAGCCCCACAACTGACAAAGAAAAAAAAGTCTGGAACACAACCAACAGATGCACATCAAATAGCACTGAGACAATGCAACTGTACTATGATGGACACATGTAAAGGTACCGGACACATAAAAAGTTAAGAAAAACTGTTATCTTAAGCTGCAAAGAGGAAGGGAAAAGGTTTCCTACCTGAATACTCAAGTACAAGGGTATAGACCACATAAAGATACACAAATTCACTGTGGCTAAAGCAGAGGGAGCAAGTAGTATGGAACATTAACTTGGGAATCATCAATATATGTCAGACTAAGAAGAAACAGTATAGCTAACATTTAGGTGGAATTATAAAGGAACTAGTAAAAAAGGAAATAGTACTGGTTCTTGTCCAAGTTCTATCTTCATCCTTTAAGTATCTTTCAAATATCTTTAGTAGAAATTGCTCTCTTCATAAGTGGATCGATAAATCTGGAGTCCTCTCCCAAGGTTGTACCAGGTAATATAGCCAGTTAATTTTTCCCTGTGCTGAAATTTGGAAGGGTCAAGACCTTGCGCCTGCTTAGGTAAGCAATCACTTGAAAAAGGCAGTCAACCTACCACTTTGTTCCTTTCAAAGGAGTGCCCCAAAGATTTTCTGTTGCACATGGAAAGGTGAAGGAATGCTAATGAGACAAATGTAGACTCCTACTTATTGCTGGAGAGATTTTGAAACAGGATAAACAAACGGTAAAGTTAAATGTGACAGTAAGGCTAGGGACATACCTTGAACACAAAGCTCTAGCAGAAAAAATGGGTTAGAAGGAGGAAAGGAAGGGAAGGGAAGGGAAGGGAAGAGAAGGGAAGGGAATAGGGAAGGAATGGGGAATACAGGACAAGGCAAAAAGCTATAATGAGGATAGGTTGTATGACAATCAAAGAGACCAACTGTCCAGATATGTCCATAAAACTGTTGAGAAATAAATGAGATGAAAGGAAGGAAAGAGATACAACTGCAATTTGATAGAATATAATGAGAAGCGTTTATTAGAACACTGATGAACCTGCTAGAGTAGAAACTATTTCCATAGCTTATTATTATTACTCCTTTTATGGGGGTGGGGAATCACCTTACTTTGCTAATATGCTCAGGAGCTTGGTCAGGAGTGTTGCTGAATTCTCCACCAATCTGCAGGTCACTGACACAGCAAATTGAGTCTCTCAGTTCTGTGAGCTTTTGACTGCCCAAAACCAGCATCGTCTGGAATGGCTTATGTTCTTTATGCTAAAAGTCAAACAATAAGTAAGTGTCCATTTACCAACAAAGCAGCTAAACCATAAATCCTGTCAAGACTAGATCTAAACAAAGTTACTGGCCTTCGTAATTTAAATTGTCCCCTTGGGCTGGGGTTGTAGCCCAGTGGTAGAACAGTTGCCTAGCACATATAAGGCCTTGGGGTTTGATCCCCAGCACTGCAAAACAAAACAAAACAAATTGTCTTCATGAATTGTTATGCTGTATTTAGTTATTAATTTTTTTCTTTTAGATTCTGATTTCTCTATTTCACATCTATTAATTACAAGACCAAACTAAGAACGTTGTTAAGCTGAAGGTGTATCCTAGTGGTTAAGACTTTGCCTACCATGCATAAAGCTCTGGGTATAATCCCTAGCACAGAGGAAAAAGAAAAAAAGCTATTTATAAATTATTTGCATTCCAGATCTAAAACCACTTTCTTTAACTTTTACTCATAAAGCTAATCTTGCCCTAGGTGCCCAATCATCCTAAGTGAACCAGGGGCTAGATAACAGAAATCAAACTTGTTGCTCCAAAGCCCAATGGAATATTTAAACCAGTCCAAAATTGTTTACCATGTTCTTCCTCGATGTTCCTATAGAAAACCCCATAAAAGTTGTGGTCTATGACTTTTCCTCTGCTTTCTACCATAGCACCAAGACTGGTGTTCACCCTGTGAACGCCTTATGTGGTATAGCATGCCTTCTCTTCCTACAAAGGAAATACTAGTAATAATCTTCCATTTGATAGCATTAATCTGTATCGTCACACAATTATCTCTATAGATTAAATTAAATCCCATAATTATTTGCCAACAGAACTTCTCTAGTTTAAGTTGAAATTTATAATCAATAAACTACTTAATAACATCAGGATTATGAGCCTTTAGCCTATAACTTTACCTAGCAATACTGTTGTCTAAATTTTCCTGGAATTTACACCAATGAAGTCAGGCAATCCATACCTTATCTTCAGGTTATGAAACCAAGAGGTTAATTGTTATTCATGTTTTATTGAGATCTCAAACAAAATAATTCTAGATGCTTCGTCAATACTTTTTTGTAAATAAAATCTCTGTATACAAATACTTCAATTAGACCTCATCAGAGTTTAGGATATGCATGTGCATATCCTTATGCATGTGCAAGCCTGGTTTAGATACCCAGCACTTGGGAGAGGGAGAAGGAAATGCTTTGAGACTCCTAAGAAATTCTTTGTTAATTCTATGTATCTTCACCAAAGAGTTGTTTTTAGTTAATTCCATAATTTCCCAATTATTCTCAATTGGTGAACAAGGTTTATTCCTCTACCAGCCTTCTGTGCTGCAAAAATCTTCAAGAATTCATAACATTAGAATCACTGGGTATTTATATATACTTTAATGCAGAAATCAGTTATCCATTTCAATACTAGGCCTGTAATTCTATTGGACTGAAAGACTGTTTGACATTTCACTTTCTTTTGGTATCAGAAAGAAATACCTTATTAAAACTAAGTACCAGCTGGGTGCTAGTAGCGCCACTGGAACAGCTAAAAATATATATTTATATGCAGTATGAGCCATCATGCTAGTCTCTACATCCATCACCAGAAAATTCAGAACATGCCAGGCGCTGTGGCTCATGCCTACAATCCTAGCTACTCAGGAGGCTGAGATCTGAGGATTGCGGATCAAAGCCAGACCCGGCAGGAAAGCCTTTGAGACTATTCTCTCCAATTAATCACTAGAAAATGAATAAAAGAGCTCAAGGACAGCACTCAGGCCTCAAGTTCAAGCCCCAGAATGAAACAAAAATAAATAAATAAAAAGTCCCCAAGAATAAGGATTGTCAGCTCTAAAAATGTCAGACAGCATATACTTGCATTTATTTTGAACACTGAGGTTCAAATAACTCTTCAAATGATTGAGTCCTATGTCAAAAATAATAAGGCCTAAAGATATAGCTCAGTGGTAAAGGGTTTGTCTAGCATGCTTGAAACCTTGGGTTCAATACGCAACAAGAAAAGGATAAGGAGCTAGGCACAGGTGGCTCACACCTATAATCCTAGCTACTCAGGAGGCTGAGATCTGAGGATTGTGGTTCAAAGCCAGCCCAGGCAGGAAAGTCCTTGAAACTCTAATCTCCAATAAACCACTAGAAAACCAGAAGTGGTGCTGTGGCTCAAGCGGTAGAGTGCTCACCTTGAGCTGAAGAGCACAGGGACAGTGCCCAAGCCCAGAGTTCAAGCCCCACAACTGACAAAAAAAAAAGGAAAAGGGTAAGGAGAGTTAGACATATTATCCATAAAACCCAAAAGGTTTTACTACTGACCTTTTGAAATATAATAGGATACAAGATATTCACAGATAGGATAAGCTCTCCTTCTTCAATCAGGTCTGCTGGATTTTCAGGCTTTTTGCCTATTGCATGTGACTCCTGAAGAAAAACAAAACTTTGAAATTAGATACTTTGAACTCAGATAAAAGGGAAAGTGAAAAAAGGGCTGTTAATGGCAGCCTGAGTTAGCTCTGGGTTTGATGCCTAATTATACTTCAGGAAAACCATTAATACCTTTCTAAATTATGAAACTAATTTTACAGA
The DNA here is from genome assembly GCF_024711535.1 of Dipodomys merriami. NCBI lineage: Eukaryota > Metazoa > Chordata > Mammalia > Rodentia > Heteromyidae > Dipodomys > Dipodomys merriami. Next base: position 88,063 of record NW_027203604.1, read on the forward strand.
ACTGTTGAAGGAAATGTGTATGTAATATATACTTAACAACTAACAATAAAATAGGATACCAACTAATACCAATATAACATTGGTAATTCCAGTTATTAATACTTTTTAACGTATTATCTAACCTATTTCAACATATAAAGAACAGAGGTTCAGCAATTTACCCAAAGTCAGACCAGAGAGTTGAAATCCAAATATACATGATTAGCACATCTTTAACATATCATATTCTTTTATATGTCCTTAACTGCTACAAAATAAGAGCTGCTAGGGTAGAATGGTTAAGAAATAAAGCTGCACAGAGAATATAAGAGATGAAGTTGATTGGGATACATTGCATACATGTGTAGAAATGTCGCATTGAAATCCCCCTTTACACAAATAATGTATGCTACTGATGTAGGAAAAGGAAAGAAAAAGGTGTACAAGCAATTCTTCAGTCACACTACAGCTGAAAACAGCAGCCCAAATTCCTGCAACTGTTAGCTGGTCCAGGGCAGTGAGTGGGGATTATGTGTTGTGGTTTGTCCAAGGTGCTGTCACAAGGCTTGCCTTAGTTTTGATCCTGTTGGCAGCAGTGGCAAGTGACAGCAGAATCTATTAAAAGGTTTAGACACAATCTTCTTTCTTTTTGAAGCTATTAATTCAAGGAAATCTTTCATTAAACTCATGAAACACAAGTGGCAATGAAATAGAAATGTCAGTGACCACATGTAAATAACATGCATGCTCTAAAAATAGTCTAGAAAAGCAAACAAGAAACTCCTGCCCTCTACAATAAAAATAAATACTCAAGAATGTCCAACTCTCAAAAACACTTACAAAAAATATGAAGTAGATAAATATGGCTCATTCATAGAAGGAGATGAGAATTGGACAAAAACCAATACTGGGGAAGCTGAGACAATAAGATTAATTGCCAAACACATTATTCCTACAGGCAAATGCTAGACTCATAGAAATAAAAGTCCACTAAATAACAAACAAAAAATGAGGATAAATCAACTATCCAAATGAACTAAGGAAAGCCAGACAAAATAATTACAGGAAATGAGTTTCTCAATTAGCTTAACAGCTGATTTTCATCAGAAGCCAGGGAGACAAGAAACAAGTTGAGATGACAAGCTAAAAACCACCAATGAAAAACACTGTTAACCAAGAACTGGAGCTGGCAAAGCTATCCTTTAGGAATGAAGAAGAAATAATACATTTTCAGATAAAAACTCAAGAAGTTAGCCGGGCGCTGGTGGCTCACGCCTGTAATCCTAGCTACTCAGGAGGCTGAGATCTGAGGATCGCGGTTCAAAGCCAGCCCGGGCAGGAGAGACCGTGAGACTCCTATCTCCAATAAACCACCAGAAAACCGGAAGTGGCGCTGTAGCTCAAGTGGTAGAGCGCTCGCCTTGAGCTGAAGAGCTGAGGGACAGCGCCCAGGCCCAGAGTTCAAGCCCCACGACCGACAAAAAAAAAAAAAAAAACTCAAGAAGTTCACTGAAGTAGGTTTGCTTTATAAAAAGTTCTAGAGGGTTGTTCATGATGAAATGGAAAAATGAGACAGAAGTAACTTGAAGCCATAAAAAGAGAGAACAATGGTAAAGTTAACTACATAAATATACAAGCCAGGGCTGGGAAGGTGGCTCAGTGGTAGAGCACTTGCCTTGCATGCCTGAGGCCCTGGGTTCAATTCCTTAGCACCACATAAGCAAAAAGAAAAAATCCGGAAGTGGCACTGTGGCTCAAGTGGTACAGTGCTAGCCTTGAGCTAAAGAGCTGAGGGACAGTGCTCAGGCCAGAGTTCAGGCCCCACGACCGGACCCAAAAAACAAAACAAAACAAAAACAAAAACAAATAAATATACAAGCCAGTAACTGAAGGCTTTTCTACCATTTCTTGCATGGGGTCAGAAAGTATTTCTCTCTTTTCCATACCTCCCTATTTCATCTCCTACTAAAAGGAGGGAAGGACTGATAGTGTAGTTAGTATGGTTAGTGGCTGTCTTACATGCAGAAGGTCTTAGGCTCAATCCCCAGAACTGCAAAGCAAATGAAGAAAGCAGTAAGTTTTGAGATTCTGTGGGGTCAAGTCAGGTTGGTGTATAAAAGTTTCTTCTTCTCCTTTTTTTTTTTTTTTTTTTGGATCTGGTCGTGGGCCTGAACTCTGGGTGTGGGCACTGTCCCTCAGCTCTTCAGCTCAAGGCTAGCACTCTATCACTTGAGCCACAGCACCACTTCTGGTTTTTTTCTGCTCATGCGGTGCTGAGGAATCGAACCCAAGGCCTCATGCATGCAAGGCCAGCACTCTACCACTGAGCCACCTTCCCAGCCTCAAGGGTTTCTTCTTAAGAAGGGGCTTTGAGAAAGAAAGATTAGCCATATCAGATAGGATCAGAAAGATTAGCTCCACGAAAACTCCAGGGGCCAACAGTTCCTACAGCTGAGCTGCATTAATAGACAGGACTATTTACATTTCAGGACATAGAGTTGGACCATTCAAGTGGACAGCTGTGCCAGGAGGCACAGAAAAAAATTAAATGAGCTCTAACAAACAGGTGAAATGCTGAAAGTTGCAGGATGTGAGTTGATTAACGTAGTAAAAACAACTGTCTTGCTGGCTGACACCAATGACTTTGGGGCTGCCCAATAAACCCTATCAAGTAATGTTCCTGCCTAAACCTGCTTACCAGGTTGCCCAGAGGAGGCTGTGTTGAGCAGAGAGAGGTGTTGAGGGTGCCTCACAACAGCACTACCATAAATATATAAATACATACATACATATACTATACTATACAGAGCAATGTGTTTGTTCTGGGATTTTCATACTGTCTTTAAATTAACATCTTAACTTTTACAATTAATATTAGGAAGGAGAAGTGTAATTATCATAGAAATACCTATTATAGGGAGATCTGACAAGAACTGAAGTTTATCAGATCATGAATCATATTGCTGATACTATAAACTGTCTACTCATTGTTAAATGTGAGATGAGTGTTAAAAAAATAAACAAAAAAGTGAGTTATTGTAGGAAAAATGAGGTATTGCTCCTGAGAAATAATAAAGAACACTCAAAAGTCAGTTAAATCTTAGTAATTTAATTATATTAACTATTTAGTTATCATACTGGATACATGGTAAGTAAAATTAAAATACTCAAACTTGAATAGAACGTGTAAAGAAGTAGACAAAGTTGGTTTTAGTTTTTGTTGGTTGTGGGTCTTGAACTCTGGGCCTGGTGCTGTCCCTCAGCTCTTCAGCTCAAGGCTAGTGCTCTACCACTTGAGCCACAGCACCACTTCTGATTTTCTGGTGGTTAACTGGAGATAAGGTGTCATGGACTTTCTTGCCCTGGCTGGCTTTGAACCGCAATCCTCAGATCTCAGCCTCTTGAGTAGCTAGGATTACAGGCATGAGCCACCGGCGCCTGGCTCAAAGTTTTATATAAATGACATTTTTCTAAGAAAAAACAATATGTAAATTTTTTAATTAAGTTTTTTTTTTTATTTGTTCTTATTTTTGAACTCATGACATGAGTGCGCTCCATGAAATTTTGTGCTCAACGCTACTGCTCTACCACCTGAGCCACAGCTCCACTTTTGGCTTTATTTTTTTGGAATTTATTGGAGATAAGAGTCTCATGGGCTTTCCTGCTAAGGCTGGATTTGAATAATGATCCTCAGAATTCAGCCTCCTGAGTAGCTAGGATTACAGGAGTGAGCCACTACTGCCCAGCAATATTAAGTTTTTATGCTGCAGGTGAAAAACTGTGGGTTCAATTGTCAGTAACATAAAACAAATAAATGAAAAATTACAATATATGTTTAACATTAAATTGTAGGGCTGGGAAGGTGGCTCAGGGGTAGAGTGCTTGCCTTGCATGCATGAGGCTGTCGGTTCAATTCCTCAGCACCACATAAACAGACAAAGCCAAAAGTGGCGCTGTGGCTCAAGTGGTAGAGTGCTAGCCTTGAGCTGAAGAGCTGAAGAACAGTGCCCAGGCCCGGAGTTCAGACCCCATGACTGACCAAAAAAAAAAAAAGATGTTGTCTTGACAACCTTTTGCCTGGGTTGGCCTTGAACCATGATCCTCCCATGATGTACCCTCTCATAGTTTACAGATAAGGGCCTGGCCCAGTAATTGTTTTTAAAATTTTTTTTAAAAAAAGCAGATGGTGGCTCAGTGGTGGAGTGCTTGCCTTGCATGCATGAGGCCCAGGGTTCGATTCCTCAGCACCACATAAGCAGAAATATCCGGAAGTGGCGCTGTGACTCAAGTGGCAGAGAGCTAGCCTTGAGCTGAAGAGCTGAGGGACAGTGCCCAGGCCCAGAGTTCAGGCCCCACAACTAACAAAAAAAAAAAAAAAAGGCAGATGAATAGATTAAATTATAAAAATTTGATTCATATATACTGTGTACCAGACTCATTTTAGTAAAAGGAGATTCTATACAAATAGCAAACAAAAGAAAATTTGGTGTTTATATTATTGTCAGACAAAATAGACTTTAAGTGAAAAAGGTTTCAAGAGACAAAGAAATATGTATTAACAAAAAGTGCCATCTAGCAAGAAAATATACAAAACAATCATATGGAGCTAATAATAGAACCATAAAATGTATGAAGCAAAACTGACAGAATTTTTTTTTTTGGGGGGGGGGTCTGGTCGTGGGGCCTGAACTCTGGGCCTGGGCACTGTCCCTCAGCTCTTCAGCTCAAGACTAGCGCTCTACCACTTGAACCACACCGCCACTTCCGGCTTTTTTTCTTTTTTCTTATGTGGTGCTGAGGAATTGAACCCAGGGCCTCATGCATGCAAGGCAAGCACTCCACCACTGAGCCACCTTCCCAGCCCCCAAAATTTTTTTTTTTTTTTTTTTTTTTTTTTGCTAGTCATGGTGCCTGAACTCTGGGCCTGGGCACTGCACTGTCCCTCACCTCTTCAGATCAAGGCTAGTGCTCTACCACTTGAGCCACAGCACCACTTCCAGCTTTTTCTGCTTATGTGGTGCTAAGGAATCGAACCCAGGGCCTCATGCATGCAAGGCAAGCACTCTACCACTGAGCCACCTTCCCAGCCCCCAATTTTTTTTTTTAATGTGAAGGAAGGGTCAGTGGTAGAGCACCTTTCTAGCAAGTGTGAAAATGTGAGGCCCCAGTGCCACCAAAAAACAGAAAGACAATTCTATAATAATAGCTAGAAAATTCAATCCACTTGCAATAATGTGAAGAGCCAGTTAGTAAGATTAGTAAGAATACAGAAGAATTGAGCAATAGCATAAAGCAATTAGAACTTTCCACTGTTAATAGTCTTCTCAGCTGGATTCCAGTAGCACTTAGTAAGCTGAGATACAGGGTATCGTGGTTCAAAGCCAGCCCAGAGAGAAAAATCTGAGAGAGTCCATCTCCAAAATAACCAGCAAAATGCCAGGCTAGAGGCATGGCTCATGTGATAGATTGCTAGCTGAGCAACAGTGACACCCTAATTTCAAATCCTAGTGCCAAGTCAGGTACTAATGGCTCATGCCTGAAATCCCAACTACTCAGGAGACTAAGATCTGCAAATTATAGTTCAGAGCCATTCTCAGTAGACAAAATCTGAGAGACTTTTATCACATTAACCACCAAAAAGCCAGAAATGGAACTGTGACGCCATTGGTACAGCAGCTCTATGCTTGCTAAGGGACAGGCCTTGAATTCAAGCCTCAGTACTGGCACACACAGAAAAAAACCTAATACAGCAAAAAGTAACAATAATAAAAAACAATAGTCTTCTCAAGTGCATATGACCATTCGTTAATATAGGCCACAGATCTTAAATGTTAAAACAAAATCTGAAATTACAAAAATATCTTTTCTGATAGTAGCACTGGAAATCAGTAACAAAAGGAAAACTGAAAATTTCACAAGTAAGCAGAAGTTCTTGAATATGCTGGTAGCCAGGCACTATGGTGGATGTCTGTAACCCCAGCATTTAGAAAGCTGGGGCAGGAGGATCTTGAGTTTGGTGCCAGCCCGGGCTGTGTAGTAAGACTGTCTCAAAACAGAACAACACAAAACAAATCAAAAGAGACACTCATAAAACACCCAATAGGTCATAGGAAAAACTCAAAAGGGAAATTAGAAAATACTTTGAGGGGCTGGGAAGGTGGCTCAGTGGTAGAGCGCTTGCCTTACATGCATGAGGCCCTGGGTTCGATTCCTCAGCACCACATAAGAAAAAAGAAAAAAGCCGGAAGTGGCGGTGTGTCTCAAGTGGTAAGAGGGCTAGCCTTGAGCTGAAGAGCTGAGGGACAGCGCCCAGGCCCAGAGTTCAGGCCCCACGACCGGATCCAAAAAAAAAGAAAAAGAAAATACTTTGAGACAAATCAAGAACAACATATATACACAACAACAAATGGAAATCTGAATCTGTAAATACCTACGTATAAAAATATTAATAATAGCCGGGCGCTGGTGGCTCACGCCTGTAATCCTAGCTACTTAGGAGGCTGAGATCTGAGGATCGCGGTTCAAAGCCAGCCCAGGCAGGAGAGACCATGAGACTCCTATCTCCAATAAACCACCAGAAAACCGGAAGTGGCGCTGTAGCTCAAGTGGTAGAGCGCTCGCCTTGAGCTGAAGAGCTGAGGGACAGCGCCCAGGCCAAGCCCAGAGTTCAAGCCCCACGGCCGACCAAAAAAAAAAAAAAAAAAAAAAAAAAAAAAAATTAATAATATAACAAGAAAATTGATATATGTTAACATCTGCATCAATAAATCATATTTTAAAGAGCTAAAGAAAAAAGAATTAAAAGTAAAGCTAACAGTAAAAAAAAGGAAATTTAGGGTGGAGATGAACAAAACAGAAAATAGGAAAATATAGACAATTCAAAAACAAAGGCTTGGGAGGGGGGTAAAATTGGGTGGGGGGAGGGGGGAGGCGGGGAAGGGAAGTGAAGGGTAAACAAAGGAGGAGGCTGCAATGCTTGGTAAGAAATGTATGCATTATCCTGCCCATGTAATTGTAGCCCCCCTGTACAGTATGTTCTCAAATAAAATAAAATACAATTAAAAAAAAAAAAAACAAAGGCTTGGTTCTTTGAAAACTTTGAAAAAAGAAGGCTTATGTTACTAAAAACTAGAAAAGCAAACATTACTACTGACTTTACAGAAACAAAAAGGATTAGTAGAGGAAGTATGAATTATTATAGCTCAAGAAACTGGATCAATTTCAGAACATGTTGAATGGGTAGTAAAATACTTCTCAAAAAATATAAATACTGGAGCTGGGAAGGTGGCTCAGTGGTAGAGCACTTGCCTTGCATGCATGAGGCCCTGGGTTCGATTCCTCAGCACCACATAAGCAAATAGAAAAAAGCCGGAAGTGGCGCTGTGGCTCAAGTGGTAGAGTGCTAGCCTTGAGCTGAAGAGCTGAGGGACAGCGCCCAGACCCAGAGTTCAGGCCCACGACCGGACCAAAAAAATAAAAAATAAATAAAATAAAAAATATAAATACTTAGATATCCATGACCAGATGAGTGAATTCTAGCAAATTATTAAAGATTGACAACAATGCTTTTCTAGCTCTTACAAAAAATTTGAAAAGGACTGAACACTTTCTACCTCATTCTGTAAGGCCTGTATTAATTATCCTGACAGCACAAAGATACGAGAACAAAGAATACTACAGGCCAATATTCCTTGTGTATACGAATGCAAAAACTTTAACAGAGTACTTGCAGCCCAAATTCAGTAGTACATTAAAAAGTATTATAAAGCTCAACCCAGTGGGGTTGAGTAAATGAGTAAAATGACATTAGCAAATCAAATCAATTAATCCAACACCCTAACAAAATAATGGGAGGGGGAACACGTCATTATCTCAATGATGCAATAAAGGTCTTTATAATATCTCCTACTTCCAGAAAAAAAAAAAAAGGCTAAATAGACTAAAAACAGAAGGGAATTTCATCAACACCAACATAAAGGCCATATATGAACATCAATGAGCTAGTATCAACTGCAAAAGACTGAAAAATAAGCCTCTATCAGTTGGAGTTTTGTCACATACATGGCATTGGAAAGTCTTGTCAAGGAAGTATGACAGGAGGAAAGGTGACAAAATTGAAAAGAAAGTTATCTTTTTTCTTTCTTTCTTTTTTTGTCGGTTGTGGGGCTTGAACTCTGGGCTTGGGTGCTATCCCTGCACTCTTCAGCGTAAGGTGAGCACTCTACCGCTTAAGCCACAGCGCCACTTCCAGTTTTCTGGTGGTTTATTGGAGATAAGAGTCTCACGGACTTTTCTGCCTGGGCTGGCTTTGAACCGTGATCCTCAGATCTCAGCCTCCTCAGTAGCTAGGATTACAGGTGTGAGCCATCAGCGCCCAGCTAAGAAAGTTATCTTTATACAGAGATAATCTTATGAGTACAAAATCAAGAGAAACCATAAAAACCAGAGTGAAAAGATAGTTCATAAACTGGAAAAATATTTTCAAATCATAAATATGGTAAATAAAAGATTTAAAAATTTAAAAATTTAACACAACTCTAATTGGCAACAAACCTGGATATCTAAAAAAAGAACAAAAAATATTTAAATAAGATGTACAGCATGATAAGTCATTAGGGATATAAAAAGACTTGATATCTTCTAGGATACCTATTTTAACAAACAGAAAATAAGTGTTGAGAAAGATATGGAAAAATTGGAACCTCATACATTGCTGAAGAGAGTATAAAATAGGGTAGTTTTTATGGAAGACAGAATTACCATATGACCTAGGAATTCAACTCCTAGTGCTATACTAGAAGAACTTAAACAAGCAACTTCATACACCAATATTCGTAGCAGCAACAGTCACAATATCAAAAAGTAGAAAAAAATTCAAATGTTTATCAGTAAGATGGACAAATAAGGGGCTGGGAAGATGGCTCAGTGGTAGAGCGCTTGCCTTGCATGCATGAGGCCCTGGGTTCAATTCCTCAGCACCACATAAGCAAAAAGAAAAAAGCCGGGAGTGGCGCTGTGGCTCAAGTGGTAGAGCGCTAAGCCTTGAGCTGAAGAGCTGAGGGACAGTGCCCAGGCCCAGAGTTCAGGGCCCATGACTGGACCCAAAAAAAAAAAAAAAAAAGATGGACAAATAAACAAAATGTTAGTTATTTAAATCCATGTATTAGAATATTATATTCAGCCACAAAAAGGAATGAACCTCTGAAACATTTGGTAGAAAGAAATGAACCTTTAAAGCCTTTAACGCTAAGTAAAATAAACTATACAAAAGAGAACAAATATTGTATGACTGCACTCCTACTAGGTATCTAGAACAGGAAAATCTACACAGATTGTAAAGAAAGTTTTAGACATAGACACTTCTAATTCCATAGCACTGTGTATAATGTTGCTTTCGTGAATATTTACAAATATTGATTAGAATGGGATGTTTTATGCAAATTCCACCACAATTTAAAAACAAGTGGGAGAGATTATCAAGGCCCTAGTACTCCATCTACCTGGCACATGACTGGTTTTCTGAACCCATTGTGTCTACTAGCAACTAAGTCCTTAATATTCATCTTTGTAACTTTTTCTTAGGGCTTTTACAAAAGATACTGGATTAGGATTAAGATATGTGCCAAAGGCTCATGCCTATAATTCTAGGGACTCAGAGACCAAGATCTGAGATCTGAGATTTCAGAAGACCTGAGATCTCCAGGGTTCTAAGCTAGCCTAGGCTGACACATCCCAGAGACAATTATTTCTAAATTCACCAACAAAAACCTGGTACTGGAGGTGCATTTCAAGAGGTAAAGCACGCCGGGCGCTGGTGGCTCACGCCTGTAATCCTAGCTACTTAGTAGGCTGAGATCTGAGGATCGCGGTTCAAAGCCAGCCCAGGCAGGAGAGACCGTGAGACTCCTATCTCCAATAAACCACCAGAAAACCGGAAGTGGTGCTGTAGCTCAAGTGGTAGAGCGCTCGCCTTGAGCTGAAGAGCTGAGGGACAGCGCTCAGGCCCAGAGTTCAAGCCCCACGGCCGACCAAAAAAAAAAAAGAGGTAAAGCACTAGACAGGCACAAAAAAGTCAAGAGAAAACAAGAGGTTCAATACTCAGCACATACAGACAGACAGACAGACAGACAGACAGACAGACAGACAGACAGACAGACAGACAGACAGACAGACAGACAGACACACACACACACACACACACACACACACACACACACACACACACACACACACACACACACGGTTAACATAGAATTGGGAACAGAACAAAAAGCCTAGACTGGGACTATGTGGTAAAAAGGCATAAATATAGCTTAATATTAAGAACAAAACCAAGCTAAGAGGAGATAAAGGCAGAGATCTGTAAGAGCCACATATATAATCACTTGAGCTCTGTGGGTAATTTTCTCTAACTAGTTTCCAGTCACTAACAGTAAATTTACTGCTTCATGAAGAACAAAGGGTGAAAAGATGAGGCCTTACCATCTCATAAGCAAATGTTTCTTGTCTGCAGACTCGATCTATCGTGATGGTTTCTTCTCGATGTTCCAAGAACCTCTTTCTAACCCTGTACATACATACACATACAAAATTGAAATTCAACACTCTTTTTTTCTTTCTTCCTTTTTTTTTTTTTGGTTGGTCGTGGGGCTTAAACTCAGGGCCTACGTGCTATTATCTGAGCTCTTCTGCTCAAGACTAGTACTCTTCCTCTTTGAGCGACAACTCCACTTCCAGTTTTTGAGTGGTTGATTGGAGGTAAGAGTCTTGGGCTGGAAATGTGGCTTAGTGGTAGAGTGCTTGCCTAGCATGCATGAAGGACTGGATTAAATTCCTCAGTACCACATAAACAGAAAAGGCTGGAAGTGGCAGTGTGGCTCAAGTGGTAGAGTGCTAGCCTTGAGCAAAAGAAGTTCAAGACCCAGCACTAGCAAAAAAAACAAAACAAGCCGGGCGCTGGTGGCTCACGCCTGTAATCCTAGCTACTCAGGAGGCTGAGATCTGAGGATCGCGGTTCAAAGCCAGCCCGGGCAGGAAAGACCGGGCTATCTCCAATAAACCACCAGAAAACCGGAAGTGGCGCTGTAGCTCAAGTGGTAGAGCGCTCGCCTTGAGCTGAAGAGCTGAGGGACAGCGTCCAGGCCCGGAGTTCAAGCCCCACGACCGACCAAAAAAAAAACAAAAACAAAAACAAAAGGTGCAAAAATAGTACAGAGATCCCTCCTACCTCTTGCCCAACTTTCACTAAGTTGATCATAACAGAAATATTAATATATTGTAGATCTTTTCCAAATGTCACATAATTTTTTTTTTTTTTTTTTTTTTTGTCGGTCATGGGGCTTGAACTCCAGGCCTGGGCGCTGTCCCTCAGCTCTTCAGCTCAAGGCAAGCGCTCTACCACTTGAGCTACAGCGCCACTTCCGGTTTTCTGGTGGTTTATTGGAGATAGGAGTCTCATGGTCTCTCCTGCCCGGGCTGGCTTTGAACCGCGATCCTCAGATCTCAGCCTCCTGAGTAGCTAGGATTACGGGCGTGAGCCACCAGCGCCCGGCTTGTCACATAATTTTTAATCTACTTCCTTCTACCTCTCGCCTATTCCCACTGTTGTAGATTCCTAAACAGGATTTCATATAGCATTGGTTGTTTTTCCTCAGTCTCCCTCAAGTTAGTTCTTCTGTCTCTCTTTGTAGTTCACATAGTTTTTCCTTTTTGGAAACCAAAGATGTCAAAGATTTATACTGTATTTGTTTTTCCCTAATCCTAGAACTGACTACTTCTATGGATTTTTTTTTTTTTTTTGGGTCCAGTCATGGGGCCTGAACTCTGGACCTGGGCACTATCCCTCAGCTCTTCAGCTCAAGGCTAGTGCTCTACCACTTGAGCCACAGTGCCACTTCTGGCTTTTTTTTTCTTTTTGCTTATGTGGTGCTGGGGAATCGAACCCAGGGCCTCAGGCATGCAAGGCAAGCACTCTACCACTGAGCCACCTTCCCAGCTAGAACTGACTACTTCTAGGAATCTTGTTCCTTTATTGGAAAGATGTGTTTAAAGACCATTATCTCTGTGTTATATGTTCTAGATATTAGAATTAGTAATTCTAGGTTTCTCAGCTGAGACATATAGAAAATACATATCTATAAATATCTGCATTGCTGTGCTTGAGTTAAATATATAATATACAGACACTTATCACCCCAAACTAAATCACAAGATTCATTGTAGCCTTCAATTTTACCTTGTTTATCACTTGTTTTTTCTCCACAAATAAGAAACCTATGTCTCAGGATATGTTCAATTCTTAAGTACATGGAGCAATTACAGAAATGCTTACCTTATACCCCTATAAGAAACACTAGAGTAGTTCTTTTGTTTTCTGCCTTGCAACATTATCCAGATCTGTTTAGTACAGACAAGTTATTCTCTTTCCTATCCTCTTAGCTTGTTGTGTTATTCTTCTGTATTCTATTTTGTTTCCCCCATCCTCATACTGGTTCATTTCTTTCTGATTATTTTTGGGTATGTGAAAGCTATGTGAAATATTTCTATGGCTCAAAGGAGCCAATTGTTAGGCTTCCTTTGTCCCTACTGACCTGTTCCCATTACCTCACTTCTTTCCTGCCCTTTCCACATACATACTGAAGAAAACCAATCTCTATAGTTCTGGTTTATCCTTTCATTAGCCTTTTGTTCAACAACAAAAACACAACAATGAAAAAAAATCCCAGATACCTGTATATTTTATCTCCTGCTGTACAAGTCTGAGTTCAACCAGGAGGAAAAAAACTAAATAGTATTTGAACAGAGAAAGCCTATTTCTTCTTCTTCTTTTTTTTTTTTTGGTGCTGGTCCTAGGGCTTACACTTGGGGTCTGCGCAATGTCCCTGGGCTTTTATGCTCCAGGCTAGTACTTTACAACCTGAGCTATACCTCCACTTCTGGATGTTTTTATTTTTGGCAGTTTATTGGAGATAAGAGTTTCATGGACATTCCATGCCCAGGCTGGCTTCAAACCATTATCCTCAAATCTCAGCCTCCTGAGTTGCTAGGATTAAAAACATGAAAATTATAAGAATTATTAACTTCAACAGAAGACTAGAACAATAAGGGACTAGCAAAGAAGAAAACTTCTAAAGAATACAAAAATGTTCTAAATAAAACCCCTAGATCTCACTGAGAATGCCCAAGGAAGTTCTTTGTCCTTCAGGATAAAGATCTAGATGTGTTAGAGAGCCTGGTATGATTCCCTTAGGAGCAAAAAATTGCTATGGTGATACATAAATGAAACCTACTGAAAATCCACCCTCAAGGGTACCAGGAAAGTTGTTCAGGGAGAAGATGTCAAGGAAAACTACAAGGTACTACATACTAAGGACTAAAGTGCACTGCTGGTGCTGGACAGTGGCAATGGGGTAGCTGTGTGTACTGCAGCTGCTGAGCAAACATCAGATTAGGAAGCAAAACCCTGTCATCTGATGCAAGGTTTCTCCAGAGTTTAAGAATGTGCCAGCTGGCAAAGGAAAAATATCTAAAGGGTCAAGGTCCATTCGTACAGAGCAGGCAAAAAAATGTAAATTTATGGATCAGAGACAATTATACATAGGGCACCTTCTTCCTTGAATATGCTCAGGGCTAACACAATGAAATCACTTCAGTTCATGCTCTCAACCTTTATCATAACTATAAGACAGTCCTTTAAAAAAATTATTTATTTATTTTGGGTCCGGTCGTGGACCTGAACTCTGGGCCTGGGCACTGTCCCTCAGCTCTTCAGCTCAAGGCTAGCACTCTACCACTTGAGCCACAGCGCCACTTCCGGCTTTTTTCTTTTTGCTTATGTGGTGCTGAGGAATCAAACTCAGGGCCTCATGCATGCAAGACAAGCGCTCTACCACTGAGCCACCTTCCCAGGCCTTAATTTTATTTTTTTGTTGGTCATGGGGCTTGAACTCAGGTCTGGACATTGTTGCTGAGTTCTTTCACTCAAGGCTAGTGCTCTACCACTTTGAACCACAGCACTACTTCCAGTTTTTTTTTTGTTTTTTTGGGGGGGTTCTGGTCGTGGGGCCTGAACTCTGGGCCTGGGCACTGTCCCTCAGCTCTTCAGCTCAAGGCTAGCGCTCTACCACTTGAGCCACAGTGCCACTTCCGGCTTTTTTCTTTTTGCTTATGTGGTGTTGAAGAATCGAACCCAGGGCCTATGGCATGCAAGGCAAGCGCTCCACCACTGAGCCACCTTCCCAGCTCTACTTCCAGTTTTCTGGTGGCTAATTAGATGTAAGAATCTCAGATTTCCCTGCCTGGGCTGGCTTTGAACTGTGATCCTTAGATCTTAGCCTCCTGGGTAGCAAGGATTACAGGCATGAGCCACCAGCACCTGGCTTGAGTGTATTTAAAGTATGTCAAATATTCTGTAAGCTAGGCTGGTGGCATACATCTGTAGTTCAAGTACTCAAGACACTCAAGCAGGAGAATTACAAATTCAAGATCAGCCTGAGTCCTTAACAACAAATTACTATCTAGTTAAAATCACTACTCCCTATGACTCCTCAAGAGCAAAGTTTTTCTAGCTGTTCTTGCATGTACTTTTTGTTTTTATTTATTTATTTATTTATTTTTGGGTCCGGTCGTGGGGCCTGAACTCTGGGCCTGAGCGCTGTCCCTCAGCAATTCAACTCAAGGCTAGCACTCTACCACTTGAGCCACAGCACCACTTCCGGCCCTTTTCTTTTTGCTTATGGGGTGCTGAGGAATCGAACCCCGGGCCTCGAGCATGCAAGGCAAGCGCTCTACCACTGAGCCACCTTCCCAGCCCTGCATGTACTTTTTTATATGAACTTTATCAACTTTTCTAGCTAAAAGGTTACCTAATACTTTTAATAAAAATACTTTATTGGGATTATAGTATTCATAAACTAATTTACAAAGAGCTAACTTATAATGTTTAGTCTTTCTTCTGGGTCCAGAAGTATTGGCTTACATCTGTAATCCCAGTTAATAGGAGAAGAAGATAGAATTGCAAGTCAAGGCTAGCCCTAACAAGAAGTTAGGGAGACCTTATCTCAAAAACAAACTCAGTGTGGTAGTGTGCAACTGTAATCCCAGTCAGTTGAAATGTGGAGATAGAGGATCACAGTCTAAGGACAGCCTTAGCAAAGTTAGTTTGAGACTCTAGCTGAAAAACCAAAAGGACTAACTCTCAAGTGGTAGTACAGCCCTTTTCTAGCAAGAACAGCCAAGTTCAATCTCCAGTACTACAAAAAAATGTTTAGTCTTCCACCCAAGAATAGGGAATGTCTTTGGGGGTGGATCAAGTTTTCTCTAAGAGTTGAAGGCATCGTTTGGTGATATTATGCTAACTTTGCAAGCATAAGACTCTGAGTGCCTCATCCCCCACAAAAAAGCAAGTCTTCCCTGAGTTTTTCTGGAGTGTTTTAAATTTTCCTCACACATTTCTTATTAAACTTATTCATAAGTATTTGAGCTTTACTGTAAATGCTTTTTTGTACTACCAGTATGTCCTCGATTATTTTTTGTATGCATAAAGGCTATGGACTTTGATGTATCAATTTTATACTGCTATTTCTCTAAAACTCTTTGAGTTAGTTTTAGCATTAATTACTGATACTTTCCAGCCACTGTCATTTGTTTGTATTGCTTCTCTATACAAGATAATCACTTTACAACTAAGCTATGTATTTTTTACCATGTTGAAACAATATTTCTCCTTTCCAATTTCTACACCTTTGAGTGTTTTATAGTGAATCAGTGTTGAATTTTGTAAGGCTTTCTCAACATCTTAGGAAGTAATAAAATTATTTTTCCTTATTTATTAATATGAAATACAATTTATTTATTTATTTATTTTTTGTCCATTGTGGGGCCTGAACTCTGGGTCTCGGCACTGTCCCTCAGCTCTTCAGCTCAAGGCTAGAGCTCTACCACTTGAGTCACAGCACCAATTCCAGCTTTTTCTGCTTATATGGTGCTAAGGAATCAAACCCAGGGCCTCATGCATGCAAGGCAAGCATTCTACCACTGAGTCACCTTCCCAGCCCCATGAAATACAATTTTTATATGTATCTTTATATTGAACTTACCCTTCATTTCTGGAATCCCACCTGGTAATGGTATAATGTCTTCTTAATATGATGTTGGATTAACTGATAATTTGTACAGTGAGAAATATTCAATTGTTTTCTTTTAATGTATTTATTGTTCCTATCTAAACATCAATGGACTCAAGCTTGCTGGGCTGGCACTCTACTATATGATTAAAGACTTGAGTCTCCTTCCCTGCTCTCTGCTGGTTATTTTGGAAATGGAGTGCAGTAAACTCTTCAGCTCAGACTGGCTTTAAATCTCAATCCTCCACATCTCAGCTTCCTGAGTAAATAGGCATGAGCCACTGGTACTTGGCTCAAAATATTTTCTTTTATTGTTTTTTTTTTTTGGGGGGGGGGTCCGGTCATGGGGCCTGAACTCTGGGACTGGGCGCTGTCCCTCAGCTCTTCAGCTCAAGGTTAGCGCTCTACCACTTGAGCCACAGTGCCACTTCCGGCCTTTTTCTTTTTCTTTTTTTTTGTCAGTCGTGGGGCTTGAACTCGGCTTGGGCGCTGTCCTTGAGCTCTTCAGCTCAAGGTGAGTGCTCTACCACTTGAGCCACAGCACCACTTCGGTTTTCTAGCAGTTTATTGGAGATGAGTCTCACAGACTTTCCTTGCCCGGGCTAGCTTTGAACTCGATCCTCAGATCTCAGCCTCCTGAGTAGCTAGGATTACAGGTGTGAGCCACCGGCACCCAGCTTCCGGCCTTTTTCTTTTTGCTTATGTGGTGCTGAGGAATAGAACCCAGGGCCTCATGCATGCAAGGCAAGCACTCTACCACTGAGCCACCTTCCCAGCCCAATGCCCAGCTTTTTATACTTATTTCAAATGCCTTTAGTAAACCATGCTCTTACTTAACCTTTTACTATCTGGTTTGCCAGACAGTATTATTTAACACTCACCGTTTGCCCATACATTAGCCTATCTTCTTCTATCTTTTTAGTTATAGTATTACACATTGTTGTAATACATAACCTTTGTAAATCATTGTTGCAGTAAATTCCAAGTTACTCTTTTTTTTTTTTTTGGGGGGGTCCTGTTGTGGGGCCTGAACTCTGGGCCTGGGCACTGTCCCTCAGCTCTTCAGCTCAAGGCTAGCACTCTACCACTTGAGCCATAGCACCACTTCCGGCTTTTTTTTTTTCTTTTTGCTTATGTGGTGCTGAGGAATCGAACCCAGGGCCTCAGGCATGCAAGGCAAGCGCTCTACCACTGAGCCACCTTCCCAGCCCCTCCAAGTTACTCTTTAGTCAGAAATAGATGCTACGGGCAGGAATTTAATTTTTCACAGTGTTATAAGCTGAAACACATTTCTATAGCTTCAATATTTGAAGGACATTATGGTAGACATTAAAGGCTTAGATCCTGCTTTCAAAGAGTTCCAAAACAATAATGCTACAGTATAGCCTTGCTTTTTATATAAGTTTGCAATATTTAATGCTTTTTATAAATCTTCTTTAGTAGGTTACTTGCTTTTTTGGTGAAAGCCTTAATCATTTTATCATTATCTCTACAATATGATAGTTCTACTAAGTTATATATCTTAGTAATTCTAGATTGTCAAACTTAAGAAACTTTCAATGTATAACTTTTGGTTCTTGGCACATCTGCAAACTTTTGTTTGATTATAGCTGTGTGTGTGTGTGTGTGAGCGCGCGCACACTAGTCCTAGCACTGTCCCTGAGCTTTTTTTGCTTAACTAGCTAGCATTCTCCACTTCTAGCTTTTTGGTAGGTTAGTAAAATAAGAGTCTCATGGACTTTCCTGCCTTGACTGGCTTTGAATCATGATCCTCAGATCTCAGCTTCTAGGAACTGAGACTAATAGCTAGGATAGGCATGAACCACTGGCACTGGACAGATCATACTTTTTTTCAATACATGAAGAATTTTTTAAAATACTTTAAAATATTAATTTTTGCTACTACTTGATCTTCCTTCTTCAGGGACTCTGATAATTTGAATATTTTTCTTTTTTGCTTTCTCCTATTCCTTTCTGATTCCCCTATGCTTTTTGACTCATTTTTACTTTTCTAAGAAAAAGTCATCTTCAATCTCCTGGTTGTTTGTTTTTTGTTTTGTTTTTATTTTTGTCGGTCATGGGGTCTGAACTCTGGGCCTGGGCGCTGCCCCTCAGCTCTTCACCTCAAGGCTAGCACCCTACCACTTGAGCCACAGCACCACTTCCAGCTTTTTCTGCTTATGTGGTGCTGAGGAATCAAACCCAGGGCCTCATGCATACGAGGCAAGCACTCTACCACTGAGCTACCTTCCCAGCCCCCTCCTGATTGTTTTATATGCTTTCTCTCATTGCCTCTTATGAAATTTCCATTTGAGTCTATTCTCCCTTGAGTATCTCACAATTTTTTCACTTGTATTATGATTTTGCCTTTTCCTTTCATATTTTCCACCATTCTATCAATTTCTTTTCATTTCTCTTTTTCCTCATCATTTCCACTTAGTTTTAAAATGTCTAACCTGAGGTATTTTTATACCCTAAAATGTTTGTTTTGAATATATCCAATTCTATTTGCTTCTCTGCTTTAACCTTGTTATTTTCTGAAGAAAGGGAACTCAGAGTGACACATGCTCTACCACTTAACCATACTCCGAATCTTTATTGCTAGCTTTTTTTTTTTTTTTTTTATCTTTTTGACATGGGGTCTTGCTTTTTGCCTGGGTAAGTCTTTCAAGCATGCCCCACAACACTTAGTGTTTTCTGTTGAGATAGGGTCATATGAGCTTCTTTGCCCTGGCTGGCCTAGAACCACATCTTCCTGCTCTCTGCCCGCCACGTAGGATTACAGACATGAGCTACCAAGCCCAACTAAATCTTCAATTATTTGTGGCTCTTTTTCTTGCAGGACTCTAAAGCTTTCCTTTTCACCTTTAAATGGTATATATTAGACCAGTAAACAGTGCTTGTTGGCCACAGAAATGAGAAGGATGGGCAGGATAACCTAGCTGAAATTGTTATAAATTAAAAATAAAGGTGTGGAACCTTTTATGAAACAAATTTTCATAGCACCATTACAGCAGAGACAAATCTCTCTGGTTTTCAGAAATTAAAACCTTTTATTTAGTTAGGTGCCAGTGGCTCACACCTATAATCCTTGCTACTCAGGAGGCTGAGACCCGAAGATTACACAGGAAAGTCCATGAGGTTTTTATTTCCAATTAACCAGTAAAAAGCTAGAACTGGATGTGTAGCTCAAGTGGTAGAGTGAAAAGGCCAAGGTAGATTTCAAGGCCTAGTACCAGCATGCGGGCGCGCGCGCACACACACACACACACACACTCTATTTAAAGTATATAAAAAGATATAGAAGATAAGCTATTTAGTTTATCACAGATTAAGGAAAATGACATATATCAAAGAATCTCTAGCAATTAGCCTTTTTATCCTTATATGCAAAAGTAAGTCAAATAGCTATTTCATTAGGCAAGAAAAAAAAAGTGTCAGAAATTGATTTCACGTCACAATAAAAGGATAATATGCTTTTGTTATTTTTATGTTAAGTAACTGGTAAAGAGAAGAAAAGTTGGGGGAATAAAAGCACAGATAGATTTAGGCTTTTGGAATAAGTCTGACACTTTATAGGATCATTAAAGTTTGTGTAAATCATGTTTTAAATATGATAATGCAGGGTACATCAAAACAATCTAACTAGGGTTGGGAAGGTGGTTCAGGGGTAGAGTGCTTGCCTGCATGAGGCCCTAGGTTCGATTCCCCAGCACCATATAAGCAGAAAAAGAAGGAAGTGGCACTGCAGCTCAAGTGGTAGAGCACTTGCCTTGAGCTGAAGAGCTGATGGACAGTGCCCAGAACCAGAGTTCAGGCCCCACAACTGACCAAAAAAAAAAAAAATCTAGCTAAAGAATACTCTGATTCCGGGCTGGGAAGGTGGCTCAGTGGTAGAGCACTTGCCTTACATGCATTAGGCCCCAGGTTCGATTCCTCAGCACCACATAAGCATAAAAAAATAGCCGGAAGTGGCGCTGTGGCTCAAGTGGTAGAGCGCTAGCCTTGAGCTGAAGAGCTGAGGGACAGTGCCCAGGCCCAGAGTTCAGGCCCCACGACCAGAGCACCCCCAAATAAAAAAGAATACTGATTCCCTTTCTATAATACATTATAACATTCTATGTTATATGTTACATTCTGTGCTGTTACATGTTATATTATATTTCTATATACCATTTGTACATATTCATATACACATGTACATATGTGTATATACATGGTGTGTGTGTGTGTGTGTGAGAGAGAGAGAGAGAGTGAGTATTCCAGGGAGAATAGTAAAAAAGGTGGTATAAATCAGGAAACCATAAAATGAAGGTTATAATTTCACTAATACATGCAGATGATCTGTGAACTACATGTTATCTAATGTGTGCAGAAAATAAGTGAGCATTCAGAAATTTTCACTACGAGTTAATAGTAGTTTTAGACTTGGATTTCATAGCAAATTTGGAAATGTAGCTAGGCACTGCTGTCTTATACCTGTAATCCTGGTTACTCAGGAGACTGAGAACTGCGGTCCGTGGTTCAAAACCAGCCTGGGAGGGGGAGGGGATGACTGAGTAGGTGGCCCAGTGGTACAGTGCTTGCGTTCCATGCATGAGGCCCTGGGTTCAATTCTTCAGCACCACATGAACAGAAAAAGCCGGAAGTAGGTGCTGTGGCTCAAATGGTAAAGCGCTTGCCTTAAGCTGAAGAGCTAAGGGACAGTGCCCAGGGCCAAAGTTCAAGCCCCACGACCCCCCCCCCCAAAAAAAAAACAAAAAAAAAAAAAAAAAACCTGCCCAGTCAGTGAGACCCATCTCCAATTAATTACCAGAAAACCAGATGTGACACTGTTGCTCAAAGTGGTAAAATGATAGCTTTGAGCAAAAAGAGCTCAGGGACAGTGCCTAGGCTCCAAGTTCAGGCCTCATGATTGACAAAAAAAGAATTGTTAATGTGTTTGTCTTTTTAAACTCCATTTTTTGATTTCATTTTCATAGTATTTTATGAAAGTATGGATCTGCCAAAGATTAAAAATTAAAAATAACCAGGCACTGGCTCACACCTATAAGTCTAGCTACTCAGGAAGCTGGAATCTGAGATGTGGACCCCAGACAGACAAATCTTCAAAACTTATCTCCAATTAACCAGCAAAAAGCCAGAACTGGAGGCATGACTCAAGTGGCAGAGTGTCTGCCTTGAGTAAGAAAGCCTAGTGAGGGCACAAGGCCGAGTTCAAGTCTTAATATTGGCACAAAAATAAATAAATATTAAAAGCTAGTCCTTTACCACAGATACTTTGAGAAACAATATTATTTAACTTGAACTCCAAATCTAGTTTAACTTTACCTTTGCAAATACACATAAACCAGCTGGATACTATAAATCCAACTTTTCAAAATATAGTCTTTTAAAAGTGTGTAGGAGCCAGGTGCCAGTGGCTCATGCCTGTAATCCTAGCTACTCGGGGGCTGAGATCTGAGGATCATGGTTCAAAGCCAGCCCAGGCAGTTAAGTTCATGAGACTCTTAACTCCAATAAAAACCACTAGAAAACTGGAAGTGGCCCTGTGGCTCAAGTGGTAGAGCGTTCGCCTTGAGCTGAAGAATGCAGGGACAGCGCCCAAACCTAGAGTTCAAGTCCCACGACTGACCAAAAAATAAGTGTAGGCTGGGGGGTTAGGAAGGTGGTTCAGTGGTAGAATGCTTGCTTGTCTTGCATGCATGAGGCCCTGGGTTTGATTCCTCCGCACCACATAAGCAGAAAAAGCCAGAAGTGGCGCTGGGGCTCAAGTGGTAGAGCGCTAGCCTTGAGCTGAAGAGCTGAGGGGCAGTGCCCAGGCCTAGACTTCAGGCCCCAGGACTGAGGGGGGGGGGGGGGGGGGGGGAATGTGTAAGCTGGGCGCTGGTGGCCCATGCCTGTAATCCTAGCTACTCAGGTGACTGAGATCTGAGGATAGCAGTTCAAAGCCAGACAGGGCATGAGACTCTTATCTCCAATTAACCACCAGAAACGCAGAAGTGGCAGTGAGGCTCAAAGTGATAAAGAGCTAGCCTTGAGCTGAAGAGCTCAGGGACCGAGTCCAAGCCCAGAGTTCAAGCCCCACCACCGACCAAAAAAAGTATAAATAAGCCAGTGGCTGGTGGTTCAGGCTTGTAATCCTAGCTACTCAGGCTGAGATCTGAAGATTCCAATTGAAAGCCAGTCTAGTTAGGAATGTCTGTGACACTCTTATCTCCAATTTATCACACAGACACACACAAATCTTTAAGTGGAGCTGTGGCTCCAACGGTAGAATGCCAGTCTTGAGCAAAAGAGCTCAAGGATAGCACCCAAGCCCTGAGTTCAAGCCTCAGGATTGGTGCGTGTGTGCGTGCGTATGGGCATGGGCATGGGCATGCGCACACACACGCACACACGCGCACACACACACACACACACACACACAAAGTTTAAATAAATAGCACTGCGTCTGGCAATGTGGTTCAGGTTCAGTGTTATATGATCAACAAAAGCCAGGCAGACCCTGGGTTTCAATCCTCAGCACCAAAAATAAATTAAGTAAAGAACATAGAACAAAAACAAAGTCATCCATACCCCAAAGTCACCAGGTCAGTATCTTCTGGAATGACTTCAGGATCCTCACCTTCTTCGAGGCATTTCAGTTTATCAACGCTAAAACGAACGAGGAAAAGTAAAACTTTGTCAGCCATGCATCGAGTCAACAGCAAGTCAGAGCTTGTCCTAAATACACCACTGAAATAATTAAGAAGTCAGATGAAACCAGGAGGCAGCTTAAGAAAAGGGTAGGATCTGAGGCAATAGTTTCTGTTCAGATATTTTATGATGGATCTATGGGCGACAGAGGGTGGCAAGTACCGTTAAATGGAGAAAGATTGTTATGTTTTCCTTTCACCCGACACGAGGCAATTTGGGGGGAAATTTTCAGTAACAGCACAGCCAAGAGAACGTGTCTGGACCCCAATTTTAAATACTTCTCTGACTAAGCCCCATTCTACCTCATCATTACTGAGGTGCTTCCATTGTCAAAGTGTCAATGGCAGATTCGCGTCACTGAAATCCTGCTTTGATCAAAAATGAGCGAAAATGGAGGAAATAAAACCCGAGTCTTTCGTGTAGCTGTCTCATTCCTTTCACTCGGAGCAATTGTACATTCACACCCCAGGGCCTCTCCCGGGTTTCAGCAAGGGATGGGGGAGGTCGGGGCAGGTCCTCCACAGACCCCGAGTGCACGCCCCGGGCCCCTCGCCAGCAGGGGCTTGATCAGGCAACCGCGCCCGGGCCCCGGCCGCTGCGCCCGGGGGCCGGGCCGGGTACTCACCCGCACACCGCCCTCAGCTCGGCCGCCGCATCCAGGCTGCAACCCAGATCCCGGGCCACCGCGACATCTTCCAGGTCGGAGTCCGCAACCCCGGGGGTCGGCGGCTCCCTCAGCGACAAGTCCCCGGCTCCGCGCAGCCGGCCGCGCCACAGCTCCCCAAAGGCTCCCACGTGGAAAGCGCGAGTGTTCAGCTCCGGGAACTCGTACTCTGGAAAGTTGCAACCGCCAGCACTAGACACAGGATCTTGCTTACCGCCCATCCCGCTACACGCAGGACCGGCCCCAGCATCTTCAGCCATGTCAGCCACACTCCTTTTCCGCAAAAGCCCCGTGAGCAGGATCTCGCAGGGCGTGACGGGATTTGTAGTAGCGCGCGACACCCGGCCAGCGAGCAGTGGCGCGACGCAGGCGAGGCCTGGGAAACTACATTTCCCGGCAGGCCCCGCGCGCCGCTTGGGCGCGGCTCAGCCGCTGCCAGGGTAGGACTGGGCGCATTGTTCTCGGCTGGCTGTAGGGGGGGTGGAGGGGGGAGGAAGGGGCGGGGGAGGGGGGAAGCAGTGGTGGCCCTGGCCCGCAGTCACCCGTCTGGGACTCTTTGACCCGCCAGCGATAACACTGCAGAGTAGAGTGGCCTTGCCACGCCCTGCGATCCGGCTCGTTGCCTCCATCCGCCCAGGCCAGTGAGTGTGGAACTTTTCCTTGACTCCTGGATTCACGGTCTGCGCTGCTGTCCTGCTGTCGTAGGGCTTCAGAGACCACGGGGAGCGGGGACAGAGACGCAGGAACAGGGACCCGCCCTCGGGAGCCTCCGAGGCCCCGGTGTGCGCTCGTGCGGACGTACGCATCGCTGTACACACGCACACTCGTGTTGACGGAGCTCCCACTGAGCATCGCACTCGCTTCGTTAGTAACCACATCTTCATTATAATTTAATTATAGTTCATTACGAATCATAACCTTTCCAGGAAATGGATTGTCAGCCGCGTTTTGCTGTTGAGGGAGGAGTTACCTGCTAGGAAATAGAAGCAGCGTTGGAGCGGTCCCCATTTTCTCAGAGGTCCCAAAGAACATAGAAGGATGTGTAGAACGAGCCTGGGATATTTGCTGTGTGATGAGATCTCATGCTGCATCCTTTCATTTTTAGTATACACACAGAGTTGGATAGTCATCATCATCATCAATTTGAGAACATGGGAACATTTTTTCCAAAAAGAAACCCTGCAATTTATGTGTGTGGGGGGGGGGGGGGCTGGGGTTTGGTCTGGGTACTGTCCCTGAACTTTTGTGCTAAAGGTTAGTGCTCTACCACTTGAGCCACTTCAAGACTTTTTGGTGATTAATTGGAGGTAAGAATCTCACAGACTTACCTAGTCTGGCTTTGAACAGGGATCCTTAGATCTCAGCGTCCTGAGTAGCAACGATTACAGTGTCCAGCTAGGAAGCCTGCAATATTTAACCATCATCCCCAGTCCTCCCAACAACTCCAGTCCAAGCCAACACCTAAATCTACTTTATGTTTATAGGGGCTTCCTTATTCTGGACACACTATAAATAGAATCATCTCCGGTTAATATTTCATGTGGTAGTATCAATACTTTACTTTCTTCTTTAGCTGAATAATATGGCATTGTATGCTAATACAAATTTTGTTGCTGAAAGGTGTTTCTATATTCTGGCTATTAGGAATGAAGGATGGATGAAGGTCAATGTACAAGATTTTGAGAAGAGGGGCTGAGAATATGGCTTAGTAGTAGAGTGCTTGCCTAGCACGCATGAGTCCTGGGTTCGATTCCTCAGTACCACATAAACAGAAAAAACC
The DNA here is from genome assembly GCF_024711535.1 of Dipodomys merriami. Taxonomy (NCBI): domain Eukaryota; kingdom Metazoa; phylum Chordata; class Mammalia; order Rodentia; family Heteromyidae; genus Dipodomys; species Dipodomys merriami. The sequence continues at coordinate 113,309 of NW_027203604.1, forward strand.
AAAAGTAGGCTGGGAAGGTGGCTCAGTGGTAGAGTACTTGCTTGCTTTCCATGCATGAGGCCCTGGGTTCAATTCCTCAGCACCACATGAACAGAAAAAGCCAGAAGTGGCCCTGTGGCTCAAGTGGTAGAGCACTAGCCTTGAGCTGAAGAGCTGAGGGACAGCGCCCAGACCCAGATTTCAAGATCCACAACCGACAAAAAAGAAAAAAGACCAAAAGAGACCCAGGGACAGTGCCAGGCCCTGAATTCAAGCCCCAGGACACACACACACACACACACACACACACACACACACACACACACACACACACACACACACACACACACACACACACACACACACACACACACACACACACACACACACACACACACACACACACACACACGATTTTGAAAAGACGCATTTTCATCTTTCTTTTCTTTTCTCTTGGAGCTTGAACTCTGGGCCTGACACACACACACACACACACACACACACACACACACACACACACACGATTTTGAAAAGACGCATTTTCATCTTTCTTTTCTTTTCTCTTGGAGCTTGAACTCTGGGCCTGAGTGCTGTCCCACAGCTCTTCAGCTCAAGGCTAGCACTCTATCACTTGAGCCATAGAGCCACTTCCAGTTTTCTGGTGGTTTATTGGAGATAAGAGTCTCACGGGGAAGTGGCGCTGTAGCTCAAGTGGTAGAGCGCTTGCCTTGAGCTGAAGAGCTGAAGGACAGCGCCCAGGCCCAGAGTTCAAGCCCCATGACCGACCAAAAAAAAAAAAAAAGTCTCATGGCCTTTCCTGCCCGGGCTGGCTTTGAACATGATCCACAGATCTCAGCCTCCTGAGTAGCTAGGATTACAGGTGTGAGCCACCAGTGCCTGGCTTCATCTTTCTTTAATATGTACCTAAGTGTATGTTTTGGGTAAATCTGATGTTGGACCATTTGAGGAACCATCAAACTTTCCAAAGTGCTGCACCATTTTAAACTCCTGTCGCAGTGTATGAGGGCTCTCATTTCTTTACATCTTCACCAATACCTATTATTTGGAATTTTTTATTATGGCCATCTTAATGGGTATGAAATAGTATCTTATTGAGTTTTAATTTTTACTTCCTTGATGAATAATGATGCTGAACATGTTTCATGTACCTACTGAGCATTTGCATACTTCTCTGGAGAAATATCTATTTAAGTTGTTCATTTTATAAAAGTCTTAGTTTTCATTAGTCTGTGATAGAAAACATCTGCTGTTTTTGTCTGTCTAGAACTCCTTTTTTCTTTTCTTTTTTTTTTTTTTTTTTAATTGGACTTTCCATTTTCCTTTTGGGTCTCCTGAGGCTGCCAATCATATAACTCTTCCCTCTATGGCAAAAGTGATTGATCCAAGAACAAACAAGTGACTCACTGAAACTAGTCACAATCTTTCCCTGGGATTTTAGGTCCAAATTGAAGAAGCCCTCTCTCAACTCTGAGGACCTGAGAATGTGTTCTGCTGTAGAAGAGTTAGAAAAAAAATAGACAAAGTTTGGATAAGCAAACTCAGAAAAATGGAGCCAGGTGCTAGTAGCTCAGGCCTGTAATCCTAGGTGTTAGCATTATCTCGCCTCAGTCCTCAGCTCCACACAGACCTGAGCTCCTCACAGACCTGGCCACTCCCTCTCTCTGCCAGAGTTACCTTACCTCGCCACTACCAGAGCTACCTACCTGGATGGGGGCAGACACCATATTGCTCTCTCTCCAAGAGGAGATATGACCCTTCTAATAAACCTTTTTTTTTTTTTTTTGGGGGGGGGTCTGGTCGTGGGGCCTGAACTCTGGGCCTGAGCACTGTACCTCAGCTCTTCAGCTCAAGGCTAGCGCTCTACCACTTCCAGCTTTTTTCTTTTTGCTTATGTGGTGCTGAGGAATCGAACCCAGGGCCTCAGGCATGCAAGGCAAGCGCTCTACCACTGAGCCGACTTCCCAGCCCCTCTAATAAACCTTAAAATAATCTTTCTCCTGTGCCTGCCTGCTTCCACATGGTTCCCTGGGATGGTTGTGATGGATCCTAACACTTGGTACTCAGGAGGCTGAGATCTGAGGATCACTATTCAAAGCTAGTCCAGGCAGGAAAGTCCCCTTAAGACTCTTTATTGCCAATTAACCACCAGAAAACCTTGGCAAAAATGCTCAAGGATAGTGCCCAGGTCCTGAGTTCAAGCCCCATCACCCACAAAATAAATAAAATTGAGAAACAGAAAAAGAAGCAAGTGGACTATGCCATCACTTTTCCTAAACTTGCTCTCAAACAGGAGAGACAATTCTTTTTTTTTGCCAGTCATGGTACCTGAACTCTGGGCCTGGGCGCTGTCCTTCAGCTTTTCAGCTCAAGGCTAGCGCTCTACCACTTGAGCCACAGCACCACTCCTGGCTTTTTCTGTTTATGTGGTGCTGAGGAATCGAACCCAGTGCATGCTAGGCAAGCACTCTACCACTGAGCCACCTTCCCAGTCCAAGAGAGAGACAAAATTTTGCACCTGCCTTCTTAGGGGTTTTCAGCCCCACTTGAGAATTACATTTATATTAGAAATATCAACAGAAGAGAGTGTGGCCAGGCAGCTCAGATGGAGCAGGGCTTTCTTTACCAGTGGATTTGTGTTGAATACACTGTCAGTCTCTTGTCTTCTATTCACCATGGCTTCTTCTGATATTCAGGTGAAGGAACTGGAGAACCGAGCCTCAAGCCAGCTGATTCTCAGCCCTCGGTCAAAAGAGTCTGTCCCTGATTTCCCCCTTTCCCCTCCAAAGAAGAAGGATCTTTCCCTGGAGGAAATTCAGAAGAAATTGGAAACTGCAGAAGAAAGACACAAGTCCCACGAAGCTGAGGTCTTAAAGCAGCTTGCTGAGAAACGAGAGCATGAGAAAGAAGTGCTTCAGAAAGCAATAGAAGAGGCCGGGCGCTGGTGGCTCACGCCTGTAATCCTAGCTACTCAGGAGGCTGAGATCTGAGGATCGCGGTTCAAAGCCAGCCCGGGCAGGAGAGACCGTGAGACTCCTATCTCCAATAAACCACCAGAAAACCGGAAGTGGCGCTGTAGCTCAAGTGGTAGAGCACTCGCCTTGAGCTGAAGAGCTGAGGGACAGCGCCCAGGCCCAGAGTTCAAGCCCCACGGCCGACAAAAAAAAAAAAAAAAAGAAAGCAATAGAAGAGAACAACAATTTCAGCAAAATGGCGGAGGAGAAACTGACCCATAAGATGGAACCTAACAAAGGAAACCGAGAGGCACAGATGGCTGCCAATTGGAGCGTTTTCGAGAGAAGGATAAGCACATGGAAGAGGTGCGGAAGAACAGTCCAGAGATCCTGCTGATGAGACTGAAGCTGACTAATTTTCTTCTGAGAACTGACCTTCTCTCCTTCCCCTTCTTAAATATCCAAAGACTGTACTGGCCAGTGTAATTTTATTTTTTTCCCTCCTGACAAATATTCTAGAAGCTGATGTAGGACTGTATAGGTAGATCAGACTGTAAGCTGATGTTTTAGGGGCTAAAGGGGAGAAACTAAAAGTGTTTTACTCTTTTTCTAAAGTGTTGGTTTTTTTAATGTAGCTATTTTTCTTTTTTTTGTACGGTCGTGGGGCCTGAACTCTGGGCCTGGGCACTGTCCCTCAGCTCTTCAGCTCAAGGCTAGCACTCTACCACTTGAGCCACAGCGCCACTTCCAGCTTTTTTTTTTCTGCTTATGTGGTGCTGAGGAATCGAACCCAGGGCCTCATGCATGCAAGGCAAGCACTCTATCACTGAGCCACTTTCCCAGCCCATAATGTAGCTATTTTTCTTGTTGCATCTTTTCTACTTCAGTACCCTTGGTGTACTGGGTTAATGGCTAGTACTGTATTGGCTCTGTGAAAACATTTGTGAAAAGAGTATGTAGTGGCTTCTTTTAAAGTGTTAGATGCTGAATATCTGTTCACTTTTCAATTCCAATCCTATATTTTACCAGATGCTATTGTACTTAAGTGGTTAATGAACTGCAGAGTGCTGAAAAAAAAGAAAAGAAAACAAATATCAACAGAAGAAAAACACAGGGCTGGAAAGGTGGCTCAGTGGTAGAATGCTTGCCTTGTATGCATGAGGTCCTGGGTTCGATTCCTCTGCACCACATAAGCAGAAAAAGCCAGAAGAGGCACTGTGGCTTAAGTGGTAGAGCGCTAGCCTTGAACTGAAGAGCTGAGGGACAGCGCCCAGGCCCAGAGTTCAGGCCCCACAACCAAAAAAAGAAAGAAAGAAAGGAAAAAAGAAAGAAAGAAAGAGAGAGAGAGGGAGAGAGAGAGAAAGACATTTATTTAATACAAGTTTTACATGGCAAAGGAATCTTCAGAAGGAAATGAAAATTCATTGACACAAACTTGAACGCTTATGCAGTGTGTTAGACAAAGGGTAGCAAATTGTAAAAATGTGACAAAGCAGGGGCCTGGGATGGTGGCTCAGTGGTAGAGTGCTTGCCTTGCGTGAATGAGGCCTCAGATTCCTCAGCACCAAATAAGCAGAAAAAGCCGGAAGTGGCACTGTGGTTCAAGTGGTAGAGCGCTATCCTTGAGCTGAAGACCTTAGGGATAGCACCCAGCCCCAGAGTTCAAGCCTCATGACCCACCAAAAAAAAAAAAAAAGGTGACAAAGCAGAGACTGCGTTGGGCAGTTAACTGCTAGGGCAGCTAACTGAGCAGAGAACACTTAGAAAGATAAGGGAAATGAGGTTTAGTTTAACAGGACTGGTTTGTACAGTTTTGCTTAGCCTAAACTTCCTATCCATGGGGATAAGAATGGTAACTTTCTTTTTGGTATAGGGAGTATATCATGGGATTTTTTCAAGTCCTGTTCCCCTATCTCCTCCCCATACACACTGGAGTTTGAACTCAGGGTCTCCTGTACTCAGCTGTCTCTTACCCAGGTTTTTGTGTACGATTTTGGAAATGGAGTCTTGAGGACCTTTCTGCTTTAGGTGGTTTTGAATCATAAACCTCTATACCTCAGCCTCCTGTGTAGCTAGAATTACAGAAGAGTCATCCTGCTTTTAAGAAACAGAAAGAAGTGATGGTGCACCTGCTATTTTTCTATTGCCTTTAACTTAAAATGTGCGAGAGTAGAGCATATGTGGGGATGGCATATTCTTTACTGCTTCACTGATTTTTTTTTCACCTTAAACTAATTGGAGTTAGTTTATCAGCCTCAAGACATAGACAGTCCTTGCACAGCTAATAAGGTTTGGTTCTAATCTCAACAGGGGGCACTCTCACTCCAGAGAATGAACTCTAGCATAGGTCTGGAGGTTTTGGTAATATTTGCTCTAGGAGTATATAGGCCAGGGAGGCTAGTGAGCAGCACTGGGTAAGGGTAAAATCAAAGGAGCACCAAAAGAAATTGTGGGTTGAGCTGGGAAGGTGGCTCAGTGGTAGAGCGCTTGCCTTATGAGGCCCTGGGTTCTATTCCACATAAGCAGAAAAAATAAAAACACTGGAAGTGGTGCTGTGGCTCAAGTGGTAGAGCGCTAGCCTTGACCTGAAGAGCTGAGGGACAGCACCCAGGCCCAGAGTTCAAGCCCCACAACCAGACCCAAAAAATAAAAAAATAAAAAGAAATGGTGGGTTGTGGTCAGTTTGTGGACAGAAGCTTAGGAAGTGGGGGTGGTACGGATCAGTGGGAAAAGAAGGATTATTGTTGAGTCCCAGCAGCAATCACAATATGGCAGTCAATTGATTCTTATCAACAGCTTCCTCTTCTTGGGAAAAGGCCACAGAAAAGACAACTTTTGGTCTTGTAGCAAATTTGGCAGATGGGGCTGTTGCTAAACCTAGCACTAGGACCAAACAAATAGCAGAGAGACCATGTTGAGATTCCAACATAACAAGAATAAAGTCCCTATAATTTGGGGTGGGCTGGGGTGGGGAGAAACCATCATTTTAGATGATGGAACCAATTTAGGGCCCGGATGCTGTCTCAGCTTTTTCACTCAAGGCTGGAACTCTATCACTTGAGCCACATATCTACTCTGGATATTTGCTGGTTAATGGGAGATGAGTCTCAACAGATTTTCCAGCACTTCCTGAGTAGGTAGGATAAGCATGAGCCTAGCTTTCCAAATTTTTAATGGCAGTCCCAATGTGTTTCATCTTTTCCTTTGATTTATACCACATTGGAAGAAAGGCCCTGTGAGACTGATTGTGGAGCATCTTTTTTTTTGTTGTTGGTCATGGGGCTTGAACTCTGGGCCTGGACGCTGTCCCTCAGCTCTTCAGCTGAAGGTGAGTGCTCTATCACTTGAGCTACAGCACCACTTCTGGTTTTCTGTTGGTTAATTGGAGATAAGAGTTTCATGGACTTGCCTTTGGATTGGACTGACTTTTAGCCTTGATCCTCAGATCTCAGCCTCCTGTATAGCTAAGATTACAGGTGTGAGCCATCAGCGCCCAGCCTGTGGAGCATCTTTAGTTACAGACATGTCCCTTTGGTGTGTCTACAGAGGAGGAAGGTCAGAGGGTAAATGCCAACTCTTCACTATCCTACCTGTGAGAATTGGGCAAAGTAAGAACTAACTAACTAGCTTTACCCACACAAAGGCTGGTGTGTGAAGGTTAACTTTGATTTATTATCATCATCATCATCATCATCATTAATATTATTATTATTGTCAGTAATAGGCCAGTCAGGGCCTAGACACTGCTCCTGAGGTCTTTCACTCAAGGCTAGTGCTCTACCACTTTGGGCCACAGCTGTACTTCTGGTTTTCTGGTGGTTAATTAGAGATAAGAGACTCTTCAGGACTTTTTTGCCTGGGCTGACTTTGAATCCTGATCCTGAGGTCTAAGCCTCCTGAGTAGCTAGAATTACAGGATCACAGGTGTGAGCCACCATTGCTCAGCTTGAATTTTTAACTTGCTTGGATTAAGAAACACTCCATTCAGTGAAGAATACTTCTGGATTTGTCTATGAAGGCCTTTCTAGAAAGAACTGGCATGTGAGACAGCAACTGAGGAGGAAGACCTGAACTGTAAGTAGCTATCACTATCCTAGAGTGTAAAGGCTGAGACGGAGCAAAAGGGCAAAAAAGGAGGAAGTTAAGCCGGGCTCACGCCTGTCATCCTAGCTACTCAGGAGGCTGAGATCTGAGGATCGTGGTTCAAATCCAGCCTGGGCAGGAGAGACCGTGAGACTCTTCTCTCCAATAAATCACTCAAAAACCAGAAGTGGTGCTATGGCTCAAGTGGTAGAGCGCTAGCCTTGAGTGGAAGAGCTGAGGGACAGTGCCCAGGCCCAGAGTTCAAGGCCCCTGACTGACAAAAAAAAAAAAAAAGGAGGAAGCTGGTGAGTGCAGGCGGTCTTGGCTTGTTGGCTACCACAAGGGGGGCAGCCTTAGCCCTCACATTCTGCTTCACGATTGGCCCAGACACCTGAAACTAGCTAACCTTGGATAGACACTTTTGAGACAATAACTCAAAATACATCTTTTTGGTAGATATTTTGTAGATATTTTGTCACAGCCAGGAAAAGACTGACATAATTGGGGATTCCTGGGAGAAAGAAAATGGATATCTTGGTCTACCATGTTTTTTTGAATCCCAAGGATAATATATGAGTTTCTCTCTGCCAAAGAAAGAATACTTAGGGCTGGGAAGTTGGCTCAGTGGTAGAGCGCTTGCCTTGCATGCCTGAGGCCCTGGGTTCAATTCCTCAGCACCATATAAGCAAAAAGAAAAAAAAAGCCGGAAGTGGCGCTGTGGCTCAAGTGGTAGAGTGCTAGCCTTGAGCTGAAGAGCTGAGGGACAGTGCCCAGGCCCAGAGTTCAGGCCCCACAACCGGACCAAAAAAAAAAAAAGAATACTTAGTTGTCAGTGGAATGAGAATAATGCGAATGGAAAGACAGCTGAAGAGCTTGCAGTCTTGAAGGGAGTTAGTAGCATACTAATAACCATTTTGGTAATTACCAAGATGTATAACCCACTCCAAAGCTTGACATTAATTATAAGGAATTCTAACAACAGGTAGAAAACTTGAATCTAATGTCTTCTTCAAGCTAAGCAGTGCTCCTTCAAGGCTGAATAACTGTTAATAGGTACTTATTTGCATAATGATTTACTTTCTATTCTCTAAATTGCTTCCAACAAACTGCCTTAGAATAGCTCTAGTTGTCTCTCCTCCTTATACACTAACTTTCCAGTAGCCATGATATGTAGAAACTACATAATTAGCTTCTGTGAGAACTGTGCCTAATTTATTTTAAGGTGCTTTAAATTCTGGATTAGTACTGAGAGTGAGAAAATCTACTGGTAAAAAATACAATGCCAGAGAGAAAAAAAAGTCAGAAAACTTTTTTTTTTTTTTTTTAAAGAAACCACTTTATTTATTTATTTATTGGGTCCGGTCATGGGGCCTGAACTCTGGGCCTGGGCACTGTCCCTCAGCTCTTCAGCTCAAGGCTAGCACTCTACCACTTAAGCTACAGTGCCACTTTTTTCTTTTTTATGTGGTGCTGAGGAATCGAACCCAGGGCCTCAGGCATGCAAGGCAAGCGCTCTACCACTGAGTCCCCTTCCCAGCCCCAGTCAGAAAACTTTCTAGCTCTTTTAAGTTAAGGGGACAGTGGACACAGAAGGAATTTTTTGAAGAAGCTACAGTATTTTGGAGAGCGGTTTGGATTAGGACACTGTCCACGACACAAACCTGATCTTTGAGTTAAGTGTGTTTTGTTTTGCAGGGCTGATATTTCTGTCTGGCTCTGGGTCTGACTCCTTACTGTGTCAAGAGAAAGTAATATAGCATGAAAAAATGGTTTTATTTACAGTTGGCCAATCTAAGAGAGAGTCATTCCTTTCCCATAGTATCAGCACAATTTATAGAAATAAAAGCCAGGAAATATACATAGAGAGATTGACCTATGGGTCCCAGTTGAGTTCTGAGAAATAAGTTTGTGAGTCACAGTTCTGGCTTTCCCAGCATTTTATTTTATTTTATTTTTGCACTCTCCTAATGTCAGAGTCTAGGGCTTTCTGGGGTCATAGAAGAGTCTGTCTCTCAGTGTATTTCCTGTACAGAGGCTGGACTGAAAAATGACAATGAAAAGAATCATAATTTCAAGGGAGACTTGTTGAACTGAACTGAACTGAGGGTTCTGGCAAGTGTTAAGTACTTTTTCATTAATAGAACCTCAGTCCTATGATATTTTGCGATAGCAAACTTAACAGGAGAAAACTTCAAATTCTTTTTTTTTTCTTTCTTTCTTTCTGAGATGAGGTCTCACTGTGTATGTAGGCTGGCTTGTCTCAGTCTCCCAAGCACTGCTATTACAGGTGTACATCACCACACCTGGCAGTAAATCTAAATTTTTAGTGGCAACCAAATGTATTTGATCTTTTTTCTCTGACTGTGATCAGATGTTCCCACCACATTCAAAGAAAGGCCCTGTAATAATGACTGAGGCAGCTTTTGCTACAGCCAGCACTCTCTTTGGTACTTATAAATAAATAGACAGTTAATGGCAAAAGAACCATTGTTTTTATTTGCTTAAATTACCTACGGTTAAAGTAAAAGCAATGGATCCTGAAGTCATAGAAAATGATTGAAGTCAGAAAACTATGTGAGCAGATAACCTTGTGCCTAATGTAAGACACTGTCCTTATTTTAGAAGAAAAGCATCTTTCTATTTTATTTATTTATTTATTTTGCTAGTCATGGTGCCTGAACTCTGGGCCTGGGCACTGTCCCTCAGCTCTTCAGCTCAATGCTAGTGCTCTACCACTTGAGCCACAGCACCACTTCCAGCTTTTTCTGCTTATGTGATGCTGAGGAATCAAACCCAGGACCTCATGCATGCAAGGCAAGCACTCTATTACTGAGCCACCTTCCCAGCCCCCCAAAAGCATCTTTCTATAATAAGTTCCTGGAAACTGCTTTTCCTAAAAGTACTGACTTTACTTGGGCCCATAAATTAATTCTCTGTCCATCTGTCTTCATTTTGTGCAGATATTTGCTCTGAGTCACTCAACTTTGGTGTCACCTTGTAATCCAGGAAGGATACGACTAATTGATTACATCTTTACAAGGAGGATTAGAAGAAACTGCTAGAAAGGAAAGGGGGAAGGAAAAGAAAAGGAAGAGCTGCAGGATGGATTTTCCAGGCAATAATGACTTGTTTTTTCTTTTTTCTTTTTTTTTTCTTTTTGGGTCCGTGGGGCCTGAACTCTGGGCCTGGGCGCTGTCCCTCAGCTCTTCAGCTCAAGGCTAGCACTCTACCACTTGAGCCATAGCACCACTTCCGGCTTTTTTTTCTGCTTATGTGGTGCTGAGGAATCGAACCCAGGGCCTCATGCATGCAAGGCAAGTGCTCTACTACTGAGCCACATTCTCAGCCCCATGACTTGTTTTTTCTGTTACAGCAGTAACTACTTCTGGAATGCATAATGATCAACCTGGCCATTATTGACCAGGATTGTTTGATAACTATGCATACCTTTCCCTGACTGCCCCAAATTCTTTCTCTAAACCTAAAACTCCTATCTGTAATCTCATAGTGTTTACAAAACAGTTTATTCAAGGTGCTAATTGTATCAAAACCAGAAAAGAAGCCTCAACTCTGCCCCCTTACATTTATTAGATAAAGAAACAGGACAGCCCTTAGCACCTGGTGGCTCATGCCTATAATCTTAGCTACTCAGGAAGCTAAGATTTGAGGATCATGATTCAAAGCCAGCCCAGGCAGGAAAGTCTGTGAGACTCTTATCCCCAGTTAACCACCAGAAAACCATTAGTGGTACTATGGCTCAAGTGGTAGAGCACTAGCCTTGAGCTGAAGAGTTCAAGTGGACAGCACCCAGGCCCAGAGTTCAAGCCCCACAATCTAGAAAGGAAAGAAAGATAGAAAGAAAGAAAGAAAGAAAGAAAGAGAGAAAGAAAGAGAGAAAGAAAGAGAGAAAGAAAGAGAGAAAGAAAGAGAGAAAGAAAGAGAGAAAGAAAGAGAGAAAGAAAGAGAGAAAGAAAGAGAGAAAGAAAGAGAGAGAGAAAGAGAGAGAGAAAGAAAGAGAGAAAGAAAGAAAAAGAAAGAAAGGAAGGAAGGAAGGAAGGAAGGAAGGAAGGAAGGAAGGAAGGAAGGAAGAAAGAAAGGAAGAAAGAAAGGAAAGGAAAGAAACAGGGTAAGCCAGCTGCTCATTCCTGTAATCCTAGGGACTCAGAGGACTAAGTTCTGAAGAAAATGGTTTGAAGACAGCCTGGGTTCCAAGACAGCCTAGGCAGAAAAGTCCATGAGATTTCCTATCTCCAGTTAACCACTAGAAAACCAAAAGTGGAGCTGTGGCAGAAGTGGTAGAGTGCTAGCCTTGAGCAAAAAATGCTCAGGGACAGCGCCCAGGCCCAGGATACACACACACACACACACACACACACACACACACACACACACACACACACACACACACACACACACAAAGAAAGAAAGAAAGAAAAGAAACAGGGTAGTCTGAAACACAGAGAAGGTTATTGAAGGCAAGGAAAAATGAAGTCATCCATAATGTGTACATACAGAATTCATCTTCATATCTGGTCATAGGATACCTGTTCAGAAAATGGTAACATGAATTAGTTTGGAAAGTGGAATATGAGCCCTCTCAAATCAAAATGTCATCCAGGTACATTCATATACACATGCATGAGTGAAAGGTTGCCAATTTCAATGACTTTGAACTCCCTCCTGGGTCCTGAAAAACAATGTAGGCAGTCATTACCATCATGATCCCTAGGTCAGAAATGTTATGGAGATTCTTTTGTGAGTGTACCCTTAGTTGCAAAGCAACCAATCCTGAGCCTAGTTCCCTAATACCTCCTCAAGGAACTCTCCAGCTCAGTCAGGGCTGCTACTTGGTTGCCCTCTTCACTCCAGAGCCATTTAACTACTAGGGACAACTCTGGTGCTCCATACAACCACTCAAACTAGTCAGTCCTAAATCTTTTTTTTTTTTTTTAACCTTGTCTCATCCACTTTCTTTTATAGAAACCACAATAAAGGGTTTGGCTGTGGTTTTGCTTCCTTCCGGACCAAAGTTGCTATTTCCCTTTGTGGTTTAGCAGAGCATGACCCCCTCATCTTAGGAAATGTAACAAGATTTTTGTTTTTTGGTTTGCCCCCCCTTTCCCCCCAGCAGCCCTGGGGCTTGGACTCAGGCAGGACATGGGCATTCTCTCTGAGCTTTATTTGCTCAAGGCTAGCATTCTATCTTAGAGCTACAGCTACAGGGGCTGGCCGGGAAGGTGGCTCAGTGGTAGAGCGCTTGCCTTGCATGCCTGAGGCCCTGGGTTCGATTCCTCAGCACCACATAAGCAAGAAGGGAAAAAGCTGGAAGTGGTGCTGTGACTCAAGTGGTAGAGCACTAGCCTTGAGCTGAAGAGCTGAGGGACAGTGCCCAGGCCCAGAGTTCAGGCCACACAACCGGACCCAAAAAAAAAAAAAAGAACTATACCTACACTTCTGGCTTTATGATGGTTAATTGGACATAAGAGTCTCACAGACTTTCCTATCCCTGCTGGCTTCAAATCTTTGCTAGACATTCATCTCACAAGGAATTAATATCCAGAAGATATAAATAACTCAAAAATTACACACCCAAATGACAATATAATCAATAAATGGACAATTGAACTGACACTTTTCAAATTAAGTAAAAATGATAAATAAAGGAGAAAATGTTCAATATCCTTGGCCACAAAGGAAATGGAAACCAAAACTTCATTCAGATTCTACCTCACTCCATTTAGAAGGCTCTCATGAGGAGAGTTGTGGGGCACATGGGTAGCAAAGATGGCACTGAGAGGAAATTGAGTGAGCAGAGCCCAAGTTGTTTACATTAAAATCTGATTGGATGCTGTGATCAGGCCTGATTGGATACCACGATCAGGTGAACAGCTAGCTCGTGGACAGCCGGGAAAGTATAGAAAGCTTAGGCGCATGATAGGTGACCTTTACAGTGATTGGTTGGTTCCTTTTCCTCCCTTTTATGCCTCGCGGTGTTTTGCTTTATTTTATTTATTTATTTATTTATTTTTTTGTCGGTCTTGGGGCTTGAACTCTGGGCCTGGACGCTGTCCCTCAGCTCTTCTGCTCAAGGCCAGTGCTCTACCACTTGAGCCACAGCGCCACTTCCAGTTTTCTAGTGGTTTATTGGAGATAGGAGTCTCACAGATGTTCCTGCCCTGGCTGGCTTTGAACCGCGATCCTCAGATCTCAGCCTTCTGAGTAGCTAGGATTACAGGCATGAGCCACCGGTGCCTGGCTTGGTTTTTTTGCTTTAAAAAGTGCTTGCTGTGGGCTGGGAAGGTGGCTCAGTGGTAGAGCGCTTGCCTTGCATGCATGAGGCCCTGGGTTCGATTCCTTAGCACCACATAAGCAAAAAGAAAAAAGCCAGAAGTGGCGCTGTGGCTCAAGTGGTAGAGCGCTAGCCTTGAGCTGAAGAGCTGAGGGACAGCACCCAGGCCCAGATTTCAGGCCCCACGACCGGACCCAAAAAAAAAAAAAGTGCTTGCTGTGTGGTAATAAACGAGTTCCTGCTTGACTTGACTCCCCGCTGCGTCCAACTGTCTCTGAGGCTAAGGGAGGCTGGTGATCTGGCAAGCAGTGCACTTACCTTTCCTAGCACCCCATCCATCTTCCGCCGTACGAAGACCCAACAGAGTAAATAACCACAATTCTGGTGAGGTTTTGTGGGCAATGGACTTGAAAGAACTCATGTATTTTTTTTTCCCCACTGCTGGTGGGAATGCAAATAAGCCCAGCCACTGTGAAAATCATTCTGAGAAAATCATTTCTGAGATTCCTCAGAAAACTTAAAAATAGAACTTAAAAAATATGATCCAGCCATACCATTTCTGGGTGTATAACCCCCCAAAATTAAGGTCAGCTTCCATAAAAATTCTTGAATATGAATTCTGTTCAAATAACAAATTACAGAATTAGCCAAAGTGTCCATCAATGGATGAATGGGTAAAGGAAATTTGAGCTTTACTAAGTTTTATTCAGCTATCAAGTGGAATGATTTTCTGTCATTTACTGGAGATCATCATGCTAAGTGAAATAAATGCATTCGCACAAAGACAAATATTGTATTTTTTTCACTTGTGGAAGCTAGGGGAAAGCCAAATTAAAGAAAACAGAAAAACTAAGAACATGAAGTAAAAAGGGAGACTACTGGGGAGATGAAAGGGGAAGGGAAGACAGAGATGAAATTAATGGAGTAAATATGACCAAAGTACATTGTATGCATTAAATGGAAATGTCATTATGAAATCTTTAACTATGTTCATTTGTTTTTTTGTTGGTCATGGGGCTTGAACTCTGGGCTTGGGCACTGCCCCTGAGCTCTTCAGCTAAAGGCAAGCACTCTACCGCTTGAACCACAGTGCCACTTCTGGTTTTCTGGTGGTTTATTGGAGATAAGTCTCACAGACTTTCCTTCCCAGGCTGGCTTTGAACCGTGATCCTTAGATCTCAGCTTCCTGAGTAGCTAGGATTATAGAGGTGAGCCACTGGTGCCTGGCTACTATGTTCAATTTAATATATGCCAATAATAAGGAAATAAAAACAGCTACTTATTTTGTTGTTCAAGTTGAAATTGAGGAAAAACTTGAATAAACCCTCTAGCTTGTTTTATAGTTCTTGCTTTTATTAGCAGCTGCATAATAAAACAATAAACTCTCATCAGTTTTGCCATAGATAACACTTCTGGTCATGGTGGTAGTAAATACCTAAGTTGTTTTTCAGGATCCTGGAGGTAGCTCAAAGTGGTTGAAACTATCAACCATTCACTCAAGCCTGTGTAAGTATTAGATGAATGACCTTTGAAGTCATTTCAGAACTTTCACATGCTTCCATTTCCTTTTTCTTCTTTATTTCCTGCTTTTCTTTTCCTGAATACTAGGCAAGTGCTCTATCACTGAGTTACACCTCCAGCCCTAATGCTACTATTTTCTACATATAAGTCCTATAAACAGCTATGAGCTTGGATTACAGATGCACAGACCAATGATAGATTTATTGGTCTATGTTTGTTTTTCTTTTCAAAACTGGAAATAAATATCAAAGTACTAAGTTTTTAAATTACTTAATCAATAATTTAAAATGACTTCTTGAAATTTTTTAGTAGCCATCAAAACTTTATGATATAAACATTAGATTTAGCTGCCAGTGGTCTCATATTGATGTCCTTCCAAGATTTGTGATCTAAGAAGTAAGTCCCCTTCTATCTCCAAATAGCAATGGCCCAAGAGAATAAGTACTATAACTCAGGACACATTCCTTTGAATAAATGACTGGAAGTAAGGGAATGGGCTACTGTGTTTGACTATTTGTAGGTCATCTGAAGCCATATGATGAGTACTGTGGTTGACAATGCCTCATAATGAAAGCAAAAAAGGACAATGTGACAGAAGCATCAGCTGGCAGATTTGGTAAGTAAAAGTTGGAAAGGAGTAGCTTCTCAAAGGAAAGAAGGTAGCAATTTAAAAATGGAAATCACTATAAACACAAAGATCTTTCTTTGTGTTTGGTAGAATAATCTAGTCCCTCCAAATTGGGTCATCTTTTGGTGAATTGAAAAGAAAGGTTTTTGGTTTTTTTTGTGGTCGGTCGTGAGGCTTGAACTCTGGGCCTGGGCACTGTCCCTCAGCTCTTCAGCTCAAGGCTAGCACTCTACCACTTGAGCTACAGCGCCACTTCTGAAAAGAAAGGTTTTTAAAACTATAAAATCAAGAGCTGAGCACATGGTGCCTCACACTTCTAATATTCTATATTTGGGAGGTTGAGACAAGGAGGCTCATGGTTCAAGGCCAGCCTTGGCAAAAACTTCCATGAGACCCTGTCTCAACCACTATTTGGTTGCAGTAGAGTATTATGTCAGATATATGGGAGCTTGAGAACAGGGTGATAAAGGCGCCATGCAAGATTAGAAAAAAATGAAAAAGATGAATTTGTTGGTATGAGTCTAAGCTATCATGGAAAGCATAAAATAGGACTGTAGTCCACATATAGGCTCTAATTCAAAATAAACAGTACAAAATGAGCTGGAGATGTGGCTCAACAGTAAAGTACCTTTTTTTTTTTGGCGGTCATGGGGCTTGAACTCTGGGCCTGGGCGCTGTCCCTCAGCTCTTCAGCTCAAGGCGAGAGCTCTACCATTTGAGCTACAGCGCCACTTCTGGTTTTCTGGTGGTTTATTGGAGATGGGAGTCTCACGGTCTCTCCTGCCCGGGCTGGCTTTGAACCGCGATCCTCAGATCTCAGTGTCCTGAGTAGGTAGGATTACAGGCGTGAGCCACCAGCGCCCGGCAGTAAAGTACCTTTTAACAAGCTCCGGGTCTGGAGTTCAAACCCCAGTACTGCGGCCTTCTCCTTCTCAGCCAGTGGTAACTGTTAAAGGTGTTTTAATCAATCTCACAATGATTTCACTGAATGATATCTTCTTTTATATCTTCCAGAACTCTCAGAAATAAGTTTCTGTTCATAAGCCACCCAGTCTATAGTGTTTTATTATAGCAACTCAGGTAGTAAGACAACAGTTCTAATTGTTTTCTTTCCCATATTTCCAATGAAAACTCTTCACTATGGACTGAATGAACCTGCATAGAAGAAATAAAAGTTTTTAAATATGTATGGCAGATTTCCCTCCTAGCTGTAGATCTCCATTCTTGTCTGTGTTTTTAAAGCTTTCTCTTCTCATATTAGGTAATCGCTGAACAGAGATAGCTGTTAGATACCTACATAAGAGGGAGGTGGAACAAAACACTCTTCCCTTCTTTTCTTTTCCAGCAAGTTTCTGGCTCATAGAGCACTTAAAAGTATTGTCTTCTGAGCCCTGTATCTAACTTGTGTTTTTCATTTCAATGCGTACTACAAAAAAATTTAATAGATATTTTCATATTGTTCAAAAGTGAAAAATGTAAATATTGAGTGAAAAGTCTTACTAATAACCAGCTTAGTAGAGCGTACTTGCAATCTCAGCACTCAGGAGTAGAGGTGAGAAGATTGCAAATTCTAGGCCAACATACATAGTGAGACTGTCTGGATAGCCACAAGTTTCCCTCCCTTTCACTTCTCACTACCATTTATTCAGTAGTAACTACTTCTAGTTTTTTTTTTTTTAACTTGGCAATGTCTTCAAAGACATTACAAATTACAAAAAGGGTACTTTTTAAAACAAACTGTAAAAATAATTTTTTAAACAGCTGCATTGTTTTCCATCAAGTGGTTGTACTATTATTTACATAACCAATGCTCTATTTAATTTTGTATTGGTTTCAGTCCCTTACTATCACAAATAATTCTACAATGTTTAATCTTATACATAAATTCTTTTTTTTTTTTTTTTTTTGGGTCCGGTCGTGGGGCCTGAACTCTGGGCTTGGGCGCTGTCCCTCAGCTCTTCAGTTCAAGGCTAGCACTCTACCACTTGAGCCACAGCGCCACTTCCGGCTTTTTTCTTATGTGGTGCTGGGGAATTGAACCCAGGGCCTCGAGCATGCAAGGCAAGTGCTCTACCACTGAGCCACCTTCCCAGCCCTTATACATAAATTCTTATGTGTACAAATGCATTGGTAAGATAAATTATAGCAATAGTTAACATTCATGCAGTTTTTTCTTACTACTTTCCTTTTTTTAAATTATTGTTATTAAGGTATTTTATTATTAAGGGTTACCATTTCATAAGTCAGGTAATAAGTACATTTCTTCTTTTTGGACAATGTCATCCCTTCCTTTGCTTTCCCCCAGTTTTCCTCTCCCATCCTGCCCACAAGTTATATAGGTCATAGGTCATTTTCCATTCCATACTGAATAGCCTGGTTGCATTTGTACATCCTTCCTCCCTCCTTTTCTTTTCTTATCTTTTCTTTTTTTTTTTTTTTTTTGTTGGTCGTAGGGCTTGAACTCTGGGCTTGAGCAATATCCCTCAGGTCTTCAGCTCAAGGCTAGTACTCTACCACTTGAGCCACAGCGCCACTTCTGGTTTTCTGGTGGTTTATTGGAGATAAGAGTCTCATGGACTTTCCTGATAGGGCTGGCTTTGAACTGTGATCCTCAGACCTCAGCCTCCTGAGTAGCTAGGATTACAGGCGTGAGCCACCAGAGCCTGGCTCCTCTCTCCATTTTTTTTTTTTTTTTTTTTGCCAGTTGTGGGGCTTGAACTCTGGGCCTGGGCGCTATCCCTCAGCTCTTAAGCTCAAGGCCAGCACTCTACCACTTGAGCTACAGCGGCACCTCCGGTTTTCTGGTGGTTTATTGGAGATAGGAGTCTCATGGTCTTTCCTGTCTGCGGGGGGCTGGCTTTGAACTGTGATCCTCAGATCTCAGCCTCCTGAGTAGCTGGGATTACAGGCGTGAGCCACCAGTGCCCAGCTTCCCCTCTCCATTTCTATACCTCCCCACTTACCACTCCCAAAAGAAAAAAAAATCAAAGCAACAACAAACACCCACACCACTACCAACAACAATAACAACAAAAACACCATGTTCCCCTTCCCTGGATAATTTTCTTCTTTTGATCACCTCAGCCTTCCTCCCTAATATTCCCTTTGAACAACAGCCACTCCTCTTGAAGACTTTCTGATCACCTTTCTGATGGTCACTTGCTTACCCACTGTGTTCTCATGGCCTCATCTCGGTAACTCCACTATAATTCTTAGCCCTTTGTACTGAGGTTATCAATGATATGGCAGTCTCCACTCATCTATGATGCTGAAAAGCAGAGATACTGTCTTCTATAGTTTTGGAATCCCAGGAACTATGGATAGGGCTTAGAATTCTGTAGATGTGCGATACTGACGGATAGACCATGTATTATTCAGCTTTTTGTCATTGTGACAAAAACCTAAGGGAAAACAACTTAAAGGAGGAAAGGTTTGCCGGGCGCTAGTGGCTCATGCCTGTAATCCTAGCTACTCAGGAGGCTGAGATCTGAGGATCGCGGTTCAAAGCCAGCCCGGGCAGGAGAGACTGTGAGACTCCTATCTCCAATAAACCACCAGAAAACCGGAAGTGGTGCTGTAGCTCAAGTGGTAGAGCGCTTGCCTTGAGCTGAAGAGCTGAGGGACAGCGCCCAGGCTCAGAGTTCAAGCCCCACGGCCGACCAAAAAAAAAAAAAAAAAAAAAGGAGGAAAGGTTTGTTTTGGCTTATGATTTTACAGGTTTCAGGCCATAGTTGGCTGATTTCTGAGCTGTGTTAGGTAGATCAGCATAGTGGAAGGGCATATCAGAGCAAAGTTGCTTACTTCATGGCAATCAGGAAGCAAAGAAGAGAGAAGGTCGTGGCCAAGATGTATCTTTCCAGGGCAGGCTCCCAGTGACAAATGCAGAGCTGAAATTATATGAGTATGTCTGGCCCCAGGTCAAGCCTGGCTCCAGGAACTAGAAAGAAACTAAGTCTGCCATTGAAGAATGAGTGAAGAATCACTAGAGATGCAGATGCAATCAGGCTGGAATCCAAATGGGGCTTGGCATGTACCACTCCTTCATTCCGATCTTGGGGAGAGCTAACCACATAATTCTCTACTCACCTGACAGCTGCCACTGAAAGTTCAGCCTTCTTTTATATTTGTACAGCATACTACCTCCATACTATCTCTTACCTATTGGAATTTTTTTTCTAGTTGATATTATTTGACTCTGAGTCCACCTTAACTGCTGGTGTGACTGAGAAAAGGGAAGATACTAGCATTCATTTCATACATATGTTTCAGAATTGATGGAAGTCTCATATATATGATATATATATAGTATATATATCACATATATTATTACCTTTTCAATTTTTTTGTTGTTGGTGGTGGTCATGGGCTTGAACTCAGGAATGGGTGCTGTCCCTGAGATCTTTTGCTCAAGGCTAGCCCTCTTCCACTTTGAGCCACAGCACCACTTCCAGTTTTTGAGTGGTTTATTGGAGATAGGAGTCTCATAGACTTTCCTGCCTAGGCTGGCTTTGAACCATGATCTCAGATCTCAACTTCCTGAGTTACTAGGATTCCAGTTGTGAGCCATCGGCACCTGGCTGCTTTTTTTTTTTGTCACAACACTCTTTTTGTATTGTGAGAATATTGTACAGAGGAGTTACGATTACATGGGCAAGATAACCAGTACATTTCTTATCCAGCATTGTTGCCTCCTCTTTGTTTCCCCTTCCCATCCCTTCCCATACTCCCCCTGTAACTCTAGCTTCTCCGGATGCTGAGATCTGATGACTGTGATTTAAAGCCAGACCAGACAAGAAAGTCCATAGTCTCTTGTCTCTAATTAACCAATAAAAAGACCTGGCTGCTTTTTTAATTTTCAAAATAATCTACTTCTTCCCTCCCTTTTTTTTTTGTGCTGAAACTGAGGTTTGAACTCAAGGCTTTGTGTTCACATGGCTTTTTGGTTCAAGGCTGGTATTCTTCCACTTGAACCACACTTCCACTAATAGTTTTTTGCTGATTTATTGGAGATAGAGTCTCATGAAATTTTTTTCCTGGGATGGCATCAGCCACAATCTTCAGACCTCAGCTTCTTGAGTAGCTAGGATTGTAGATGTGAGCTACCAACACCCAGCCAAAATAGCACTTTTTTGGGGGGGGGCGGGCGGTTGTGGGGCCTGAACTCTGAACTCTGGACCTGGGCGCTGTCCCTCAGCCCTTCAGCTCAAGGCTAGCACTCTACCACTTGAGCCACAGCTCCACTTCCGGCTTTTTTCTTTTTGCTTATGTGGTGCTGAGGAATCGAACCCAGGGCCTCAAGCATGCAAGGCAAGCACTCTACCACTGAGCCACCTTCCCAGCCCACAAAATAGCACTTTAAGGGAAGAAGTAGGCCTTTAAAAAAGAAGCCACTTTTTTTTTTTGGGGGGGGGTTCCGGTCGTGGGGCCTGAACTCTGGGCCTGTGCACTGTCCCTCAGCTCTTCAGCTCAAGGCTTGCGCTTTACCACTTGAGCCACAGCGCCACTTCCGGCTTTTTTCTTTTTGCTTATGTGGTGCTGAGGAATCGAGCCCAGGGCCTTAAGCATACAAGGCAAGCACTCTACCACTGAGCCACCTTCCCAGCCCAAGAAGCCACATTTTTGTTAGTTATAATTGAGATACAATATATACTTAATGTTTTAACTTAGTGAGTTTGGAGACAAATATACACACCAGTAAAATATGCACAAAATTTTGCCTTCTAAAAGTTTCCTTCCAGGATTGCACCTCTTTTTATAATTAAAATAATTTAAGTTAAGGGAAGTAAATTAATGTGCAAAAAGGTTTCTAATAATTACTGTAGAAGCTTACAAAAGAATTCTTTTTTGGGGGTTGGGAAGGTGGCTCAGTGGTAGAGTGCTTGCCTTGCATGCATGAGGCCCTGGGTTCGATTCCTCAGCACCATATAAGCAAAAAGAAAAAAAGCCGGAATTAGCGCTATAGCTCAAGTGGTAGAGCGCTAGTCTTGAGATGAAGAGCTGAGGGACAGCGCCCAGGCCCAGAGTTCAGGCCCCACCACCGGACCCCCCCCCCCCAAAAAAAAAGAATTCTTTTCTGGGGGCTGGGAAGGTGGCTCAGTGGTAGACACTTGCCTTGCATGCCTGAGGCCCTGGGTTCGATTCCTCAGCACCACATAAGCAAAAAGAAAAAAAGCTGGAAGTGGCGCTTTAGCTCAAGTGGTAGAGCGCTAGCCTTGAGCTGAAGAGCTGAGGGACAGCGCCCAGGCCCAGAGTTCAGGCTCCACGACCGGACCCCCCCCCCCAAAAAAAAAAAAGAATTCTTTTTTGGGGTGGGGGAGAATATATGAGGTGGTTGAGATTGAATTCAGGGACTTTCATGTACCGAGAATATGGCAGGAGAGATGAACATATTTCTCTCTTCATAGCACCCATGTAACCCAGGTCCCATGGTCTTTATCTTCATAGTGATTATATGCCAATCATGATGTCATGGGCAATGGAATGTACTTGAAGTCATATAATTCCCAATCAGGCCCAGTCATGCCATTAACTAATTAGTTGCTCAGTTTCTTATCTATAAAGTTGAGGAAGTAGAATCAGCATATATCCAGGCTCTTTCATAGCTTTAAAAATGCCTTATCTCTGGTTTCACAGCCTTTATTGCAATTAGAAATTTCTCCTGCTTTGGAGAACATCAATTTGTCCTGTAGCTATAAATCATAATGGTGCCATATTTTATTAGCCTGGGCAAAAATATGGACGTATTCTTGCATTTTTCTTTACTTCTTAAATAGTTTCCCTCATATAATTCCAAGAAACTGAATTGGATGCTATATCAACATGATAGTCTGACATTGCCAAGGTGTGAAATCTGAACTGAACTACACAGTTTCTCAGGTAACATTTGGCATATTGTCTTCTCTGATTTAAAATTTTTTCTTTCTTTCATTCTTTCTTTCTTTCTCTCTTTCTTTTTCTCTTTCTTTCTTTCTTTCTTTCTTTCTTTCTTTTTGTTGTTGTTGTTGTTGTTCATAGGGCTTGAACTCTCGGCCTGGGCGCTGTCCCTCAGCTCTTCAGCTCAAGGCGAGCGCTCTACCACTTGAACTACAGCGCCACTTCCGGTTTTCTGGTGGTTTATTGGAGATAGGAGTCTCACAGTCTCTCTTGTCCGGGCTGGCTTTGAACCGCGATCCTCAGGTCTCAGCCTCCTGAGTAGCTAGGATTACAGGTGTAAGCCACTGGCACCCGGCTGGAAGTATGGCTGGAGAAGTACCAGCCTTGAGGCAAAAAAAAACTTAAGCAAGAACATGAGGCCCTGAGCTCAAGCCCAGTGCTGGGGGAAAAAAAGGGGGGGGGGGTGAGGGGAATACATGAAGAGCTCAAAAAATCACAAAAGAATAAGTAATCTAACTAATGAATAGGCAAGTGAATTGAATAGATAGTTATCAAACGAACAAGTACAAATAAAGAAATACTCAACATCCTTAGCCATAAATGAAATGTAAGTCCAAACAACATTGAAATTCTATCTCACTGTAGTCATAATGGCTATCACCAAGAAAACAAATGGAAAGGATGTGGAGGAGTGAGGTAGGAACCCTTATATACTGTTGATGGCAATGAAAATCGGGTATAACCAGTGTGGAGAGGTTCCTCAAAAAATTAAAAGTAGAGCTACCGCGTGATTGGTGTACCACTCTGGGCCATGTATCCAAAGGAAGGAATACAACCTGACATACAATAGAGACATCTGCACACCTATGTTTATATCATCAAGAAAGCAGCCTAGGCCTATCAACTGATGAATGGATAAAGAAAACATGGAATAGTTATATTATGGAGTTTTATTCAGTTACAACAAACAACAAAAGTATGGTGTTTTCAGGAAAATGGCTGGAGCTGGAGATCATCATGTAAAGCAAAATAAGCCAGACTGAGAAAGACAAATATTCCATGTTTCCTCTTATAGGAAAAACTCAAACCTAAAAAAAAAAAACAAAACTAAACTAAAAGAACAACAAAAATAAGAGCATGAATGTAAATGAAGGACTGTTTGGGGTGACTCAGCAGGATGGGGTGACCCTCAGGAGAGGGTGATGGAGAGAGACAATGACCAATGACATTGCACGCATGCATGAACACACAACAGCAGTAGTTGAATGCACACACGTTTCATTATCAGTTTGACTTTTCTGGCTCATTTGTTCTCAAGCTTTCTTGTCTTTCCATCTTCTGCTACTAAGTGACAAAGCCATCTTGATGTTGGACTTCCCAGCTTCTAGAGATGTGAGAAACCAATTTTGCTTCTTTATTGCGCAGTCTACTTTTATCACAGCAACATAAGAGTAACTAAAGCACAAAGGTTCCAAATGCCTTGATGTCCTATATCAGTATCAACCACCTCTGCTCACCTTGTCTTCTGTTCAACTTCTACCTCTTATGTCTTTTTTATTTTTCCAAAAGACTGCTGCTTCTCAGATTAGGTGCCCTGGATATCATTTCTATTTAGTTATAAGCCAGTAGTATCCAAGTCCCATCTTCTGTTTCCATAATGCTTGATTGCCAGATTCAGGTTTTCTTAAATTAACTGAATCTTCTACTTTGTTCCTAGGTTTGTACCTTAAAAAAAATATCACCTAGGGCTAGGAAGGTGGCTCAGTGGTAGAGTGCTTGCCTTGCATGCCTGAGGCCCTGGGTTCAATTCCTCAGCACCACATAAGCAAAAAGCTGGAAGTGGCGCTGTGGCTCAAGTGGTAGAGCACTAGCCTTCAGCTGAAGAGCTGAGGGACAGTGCCCAGGCCCAGAGTTCAGGACCCACGACCGGACCTAGCTGGGTGCTGGTAGCTCATGCCTGTAATCCTAGCTACTCAGAAAGCTGAGATCTGAGGATTGGGGTTCAAAGCCAGCCCAGGCCGGAAAGTCTGTGAAACTCTTTTTTTTTTTTTTTTTTTTTGGTCCAGTCGTGGGGCCTGAACTCTGGGCCTGGGCGCTGTCCCTCAGCTCTTCAGCTCAAGGCCAGCGCTCTACCACTTGAGCCACAGCGCCACTTCCGGCTTTTTCTTATGTGGTGCTGAGGAATTGAACCCAGGGCCTTAGGCATGCAAGGCAAGCGCTCTAGCACTGAGCCACCTTCCCAGCCCTGTGAAACTCTTTTTTTTTTTTTTGGTTCCGGTCGTGGGGCTTGAACTCTGGGCCTGGGCGCTGTCCCTCAGCTCTTCAGCTCAAGGCTAGCACTCTACCACTTGAGTCACAGCGCCACTTCCGGCTTTTTTCTTTTTGCTTATGTGGTGCTGAGGAATTGAACCCAGGGCCTCAGGCATGCAAGGCAAGCGCTCTACTACTGAGCCACCTTCCCAGCCCGCCTGTGAAACTCTTATCTCCAATAAACCACTCAGAAAACCAGAAGTGGTGCTGTGGCTCAAGTGGTAGAGTGTTTGCCTTGAGCTGAAGATCTGAGGGATAACTCCCAGGCCCAGAGTTAAGCCCCATAGCTTTGCCCCTCCCCCCCCAAAATACCACCTACATGTTCATGATTGTAATTGTACCTACTCATGAGGCTGTTATCTGCGGATTGTGATTAGAAGCCAGTCCAGTCAGAAAAGTCCCTGTGAAGCACTCTTCCCAAATTAACTACCAGAAAACCTAAGTGGCCCTGTGGCTCAAAGTGGTAGAGCCATAGCCTTGTGCAAAAGAGCTCAGGGACAGCGCCCAGGCCCTGAGTTTGAGCTCCATGACCAACAACAACGAAAGAAAGAAAGGAAGAAAGGGAGAAAGAAAGAAAGAAAGAAAGAAAGAAAGAAAGAAAGAAAGAAAGAAAGAAAGAAAGAAAGAAAGAAAGAAAGAAAGAAAGAAAGAAAGGATGGAAGGAAGGAAGGAAGGAAGGAAGGAAAAAAGGAGGGAAGGAGGGAGGGAAGGAAGGAAGGAAAAAAGGAGGGAAGGAGGGAGGGAAGGAAGGAAGGAAAAAAGGAGGGAGGGAGGGAGGGAAGGAAGGAAGGAAGGAAGGAAGGAAGGAAGGAAGGAAGGAAGGAAGGGAGGAAGGAAGGAAGGAAGGAAGGGGAAAGAAAGAAAGAAGAGGGCTGGGTAGCTCAGTGGTAGAGCGCTTGCCTTGCATGCTCGAGGCCCTGGGTTCGATTCCTCAGCACCACATAAGCAGAAGAAAAAAAGCCGGAAGTGGCGCTGTGGCTCAAATGGTAGAGCACTGGCCTTGAGCTGAAGAGCTGAGGGACAGCCCCCAGGCCCAGAGTTCAGGCCTCACGACCGGACCCAAAAAAAAGAAAAGAAAAAAAAGAGATTATATTTGAACAGTTTTTTTTTTCAGTCACAAGGAAGTAGCCAAAAGGTTTTGGGTGTGCTTGTTCTGCAGTATATTTGAAAAATGGTTTTCTTTCTACCTTTTTCTTTCCTTTTTTCTTCTTTTAGGCCTGGGGCTTGAACTCATGGCCTAGTCAATGTTCCTGAATTTTTTTTGGGGGGGGTGTGGGGGGTTGTGGGTGCTATCCCTCAGTTCTTCAGCTCAAGGCTAGCACTCTACCACTTGAGCCACAGTGCCCCTTTTGGCTTTTTCTGCTTATGTGGTGCTGAGGAATGGAACCCAGGGCCTCATGCATGCAAGGCAAGCATTCTACCACTGAGCCACCTTCCCAGCCCATCCCTGAACTTTTTTACTCAAGGCTAGCTCCTACCACTTGAGCTACAGCTCTACTTCAGCTTTTTTGGTACTTAATTGGAGATAAGAATCTCAAAGATTTGAGTGTGTGTGTGTGTGTGTGTGTGTGTGTGTGTACCCGTGTGTACGCACGCATGCATGCATGCACACACATGTTCACCAATACTGGGACTTGAACTTTTGGGCTTGGGCACTGTTCCTTTTTTTTTTTTTTCTCAAGGTTAGTTCTCTACCACTTAAGTCAGAGCTCTACTTCCAAGTTTTTGCTGGTTAATTGGAGATAACAGGTTCAAGGAGGGGCTGGGAAGGTGGCTCAGGGGTAGAGTGCTTGCCTTGCATGCATGAGGCCCTGGGTTTGATTCCTTAGCACCATGTAAGCAGAAAAAGCTGGAAGTGGTGCTGTGGCTCAAGTGGTAGAGCAGTAGCCCTGAGCTGAAGAGCTGAGGGACAGTGCCCAGGCCCAGAGTTCAGTCGCCACAACCCCCCCCTCCCCCACCCCGGCCCCCCCCAAAAAAAAAAAAAAAAAACCAGAGAGACAGATTTAAAGACTTTTCTGCCAAGGATGTCTTGAACTGTGATCCTCAGATATCAGCTTCCTGAGTAGTTAGTATTACAGGTGTGTGGCTAAGCATGCACTGTTTTATGTTTTTGTTTTGGTCAGTCATAGGGCTTGAACTCTGCCTGGGCACTGTCCCTCAGCTCTTTAGCTCAAAGCTAGTACTCTACCACCTGAACCACAGTGCCATTTCCAGCTTTTTCTGCTTATGTGATGCTGTGGAATCGAACCAAAGGCCTCATGCATGTGAGGCAAGCATTTTACCACTGACCCACCTTCCCAGCCCTAACCACACACTTTTAAAGGTCCTTTTATTTGCAAAGAATTCTGGGACTACAGACAAGAATGAAGTGTGGCTTCAGATTCTGAGACAGCCAGGGATGTGTGAAATAGATGTTTCATAAGCATAATACATTGTAGGAAGTAGCAATTTACATAAAAAAATGAACTCTGGAAACTCTGGTTCAAGGACCTGGAACCCTCTAGCTACTAGGGACCCTGCTCCCCCACACCCATTACCCCTACTTAAGTCCCTCCACTCTACTGCCATTACACCATGCCTCATGTCTCCAGAGTGTTCTCAGGTCACCATGGTGACCCTTTTCAGCTTTCTATTAAAGTTGATCTGGTCTGTTGAGGTTGTTTTCTGTTCTTTCTTTGTTCTAATATTCTCATGAATGAGTTTCCTAGCAGTTTATAAAAATAGTTTTGTAGAAGAGATGTCATATGACCTGGCCTTGAGAAGGACATGTGTTCCAATGAAAAATGTTCAGCAAACACACCTAAATAAGAGCAGAGCAAGCCCAGCACCAGCGGCTCACTTCTGTAATCCTAGCTACTAAGGAGTCTGAGATCTGTGGATTAAGGTTCAAAGCCAGTCGGGGCAGGAAACTCTATGAGACTCTTATCTCCAATAAACCACTAGAAAACTGGAAGTGGAGCTATGGCTCAAGTGGTAGAGCGCTAGCCTTGAGCTGAAGAGCTGAGGGACAGCACCTAGGCCCAGAGATCAAACCCCACAAACAACAACAAAAAGAAAGAAAGGAAGGAAGGAAGAAAGGAAGAAGGAAGGAAGGAAGGAAGGAAGAAAGAAAGAAAGAAAGAAAGAAAGAAAGAAAGAAAGCAGAGCACATATGTAATGATACATTTTGCTTTACCAGAGCAGGTTATAAAATGAAGCTATATTTCCATTCAATGAAAAAAGTTATAATTTATATTGTTTCCATCATGAAAATGCCTTTTTTTTGTCTTGGAGTTTCTTAGTCCCTCCTATGATAAATTTTGCAATATATTTAAGTGTTTATTTCTACTTAATATTGTTTTAAGACATCAGGTCTTAATAGCCTGTTTTTAGTTCACAAAAGAAAATCATTTTAAACTCCTTTACTCACCCCAGTTCAAATGACTGTCTATGTGAGTTACTCAAGCTTCCAACATTTTTTTTTCCTTATTATGGTGATTATTCTGATTGGTGCATACCACTTGTGTTAGTCAGCTTTGTGTTACTGTAACAACACCTGAGAAGATCAATTTTAAAAGAGGAAACATTTATTGACTCATGGTTTGGGAGGTTTCAGTTCAGGATCTTTTGGCCCTAGGAGTTTGGAGGCCTGTGGTAGAGCAGTATATGATGGTGAGAGTACCTGGTTGATGAGGCTCTTCATCTCATGCCAGCTGGGAAGCAAAGAAGAGAAAAAGACTGAAAGTCTCCTTTCAGTCATGATGGAATTAGAATAAAGAAAGAGCGGAAAATCTCAATAGACCAGACCAACTTTAATGGACAGTTAGAGAGGAATGCCAAGGTGACCTGAGGAACGTCATGTGTAATGGTGGCAAGGGTGGAGGGGATTAAGTCAGGTGATGGTTAAGGGGCAGGGTCTCAGGTAGCTGAAGGCTCAGAGAGTTTGCCCAGTTTATGGTATAGGTCTGGCAGGTCTGGGAACCTATTGTTTAAGTCCCCTGCCCCCTCTGCTTCTAGGAATTTAGGGACCTATCACCTGGGGGTGGGGGTGAGGAAGTGGACTTTCACATTTAAATTAAGATTGTGGGTTGGAGACTGGACTTCCCCCAAAAAACTGCTTGGGCTGGGGAGCCGAAGGGTGTTGTAGTTCAGAGGAACAGTACTTATCTAGCCTGTGTGAAGTACTGGGTTCCATCTCCAGTTGTGCAAAGAAGAAAAATAAATAACAACAAGAAACAAAATTAAGTTTAAAAATAAATGAAGAGGCTGCTTGAAGACAGGCCTCCCTAGGCTTAACAAATAGATCCTGCTCCCTGCGTTTTCAATGGAGGATGTTACTCATTAAGATCTGGGAGTTAAGGTAAGATTACTGCCTTGTTCTTGCAGAGAATATCTTGGTTAAATGAAGATGTCAGAAGAGGGTTGGTTGCTAGGCATCCGCACTCCATATTTGGAATAGCCCCAAGAGAGCATCCTTGTAAATGGGAACAGCTTGGGCTGGCCTTAGAGGGCACCCTAAGGGCTGAACACTTAGGCCCAAACCTAAAGACCTGACAAGAAAGAAGACAATTTGTGGTGAAATCAATCATCTCTTGGTAAGAATGGAATATTCCCATTTCAAAATTTTCCTTAACTAAATACTGTATGCTACTCATACCCCTTGAGAGATGCCCTATAAGCTATGCCCTGATGCATGAAAGGACCCATATACTCAGGGGAAAACAAGAGGAGCAGTTGTTCCTTCACAGGCTCCAGATAAAACATCCAATGGGCTAAAAGGATGAGAGTGTGCTAAGGAGGACACATAGAATTTGGTTTCTTCAACCAGCTTGACGCAAAGCAGTTCCCAGAGGAAATCTCAGATTTCAGAGCCAAGCTCAGTTGTTTGCAGCATCCTGGCTCAAAGGATGCCAGCTACAAGGGAGGGAAAGGCAAAACAAATGATAAATCAACAAATAGGGATTTCTCTGTTCCTAGAGCACCTTTGATACAGAAAGACAACTTTTTTTTGGCCTGAATAACTCACTTAACTCTTTTGGTTGCATCTCTTTGCACCTCTTCCTGTCTCTAATTGTCCTTTTTAATTAATTACAGAAGCTAATAGCTTCCTGGATGAGTTACTGTAAGGTTTAAAAAGAAAGCAGGTACAAAGCACTATGTTGACATAGAACTCATAAATGTTATAGACCACAATAGACAATTTGCCCCATGAAAGTTAGAATGTGTTTGTGACTTTAACTAAGCATCACTATGCCACAATACTGTGAAATTTGGGAAACTATGGAATTACTTAATCACAATAAAACATTAAAAAAATAACCTGTAAAGTCTAAAAAAAAAACCCACTATGTTGAAAATGAACTTTACAACTTTGGGGGGAGGGAGGAGGTGTTGGGGAGGTGGGAAAGGAAGGGACAGTAGGGGAAAAACAAAGAAGGGGTAATTACAAAGAGGGGGTAACAAAGCTTGATAGGCAATGTACTCATTGCCTTACTCATGTAACTGTAACCCCTCTGTACAGTATCTTTACAATAAAAATATTTTTTAAAAAAGAGCAGGGGGGCTGGGAAGATGGCTCAGTGGTAAAGCGCTTGCCTTGCATGTATGAGGTTCGATTCCTCAGCACCACATAAGCAGAAGAAAAAAAAGCCGGCAGTGGCGCCGTGGCTCAAGTGGTAGAGTGCTAGCCTTGAGCTGAAGAGCTGAGGGACAGCGCCCAGGCCCAGATTTCAGGCCCCACGACTGGACCCCCCCCCAAAAAAAGGAGCAGGCAGATAAACTAGGACAATGCTTAGCTTGGCGTAGTAGCTAGAGAAGAGTAAATATCACCTGTAACGAGATGTGAAATACCATATGTTGAGTATTAAATTGTAAATATATATAATATCATGTGTAACATATATTCACTATATCATATATGTGAATGGTCTTGGGGTTTGAACTCAGGACCTGGGACTTGTCCTTAAGCTTTTTTGCTCAAGGCTTATGCTCTACCACATGAACCACAGCCCCACTACTGGCTATTTTGGTAGTTAACTGGAGATAAAAGTGTCACAGGCACAGAAATGGAGGGACAATATTAGTATTATCCCTGCCTTAGGTCCTCAGCTCCAGCCAGACCTGAGCTCCCCTCAGCCCTGGACTTCGAGCCCTACAGCTGGCCACTCCCTCTCTCTGCCCAGACCCACCTGGGCTCCCACCTACCTGGCTTTCTGCCTCTGCCCCCCAGACTCCCTGCTACGGGGATAGGGACAGGTGTCACCTGCTCCCTCTGGGGAGGGAGGTGCCTGCCTGCCTCCGCATGGTCCCCTGGGATGGATGGGAAGGATCCTTCAGACAAGGGTAAAGAAATGCAGTAGTGATACTCACTATACACTATATTGAAAATGAATTATATAACCTGTGGGAGGGTGTCGTGGGGAAGGGCAGTGAGACCACCCAGTCCGCAGGGAAGATGTAAAAGATTTTATTGAGCGAAGAGTGCTGATCGCCAGGACCGCACCTGGAGTTGGGATCCAGGAAACGGCCCGAGTGCCAGCCCATATGGGCTTTTAAGTCTTTTGGGCTAGGGCAGGGAAAGGGGGAGGCTGGGCGTTGGTTTTAGCCAATGATTGTTACAAGAAATGCACACCTTAAGTTTAAATTTCCCGCCAAGCTGGTAGGAAGCAGGGGAATAGAACAAAGGGTGGTGATGCCCCGCTGGGTTAAGGTTCCCATTGCTCAGAAAGCAGCAGAAGCAGTGTGACAGTTACAGGGTTATGGAGTTACAGAGTTACAACTACAGTTATGAGCTAAGGTAATGAGTCACTAGGGAAGTCTTATCCACAGCACACTTACATTTAGATCTTAAAATCATTCGTTATCCATTTTACACAATCCAAACCAAATATCGTATTCCATCTTTACGTCCTCCACCACATCAAGGGGAGCAGGAAGGAAAAACTGGAAAAGAGAGAGGGATAGAGAGACTGTTTACTGTGGAGCTCTACCGAGAGCAGCTGTTGCCCTTTCAGGATCAATTCCCAGAGGATGGCAAAGAGTGAGCATGAGAGTGTTGTACGGGAATTCAATCGGTGAGCTATAGAGAAGCCACAATTGAGAGGTCGAATGGGGAGTCTTTATTGGAGAGCTGGCAACTCCGGGTGGACTCCTGTCCCAAAGACCTGCAGCCCAGAATCAAGCTTGCACCAAGCTCTTAAAGACAAAAACCACATACTTGCAATGGGGAACAGTCCAGGCTGAGCATTCTCTGGAGTAAATCTTTCCGGAGGCTAAACAGCATGGTATCTGCATAATCTCCGAAGTAGAGCTCTCCTTTCTCTCCTGGGGCTAAGTATCTGCAATTCAAAGAATGGCTTGTTTCACCTCTAGGGTTTTGAAGCTGAGTGAAAAGCCCCATCACCCAGCTAAGTGCTGTGAGGACTAGGCTTAGATCCAGTATTCTCATTTCAATAGAGCTACACTTGCCTTGATTCGTGGAAGAGGTGAGAAATTTCCAGTGAGGAACTGTGAGGTGATTCTGTTTGTTTGTTTGTTTAACATACTTTTTGCCTTTGGTATTCTCTTCCCCTGAGCTCTCTTGCTGGCTGGCTCCCAGTTGAGTTTGACCAGTGTGAGCACTAGCAGGAGCTCAGTTAGCAAGAGGAGGGAGTTCTGGACATGTCCTTCCTCTCGGTGTGTCTTTGGCATTTGCTCTGTCCTTGAGTGCTTGTATTCTTCCTGGAGTATACTTCAGGCAGGCAGCTCCTTCTTTACAATCCTTATTGGATTCTGCTATTATGATTTCCTTCCCTTGTCCTTTCATGCTGGGAATGGTAATAGCTTTTCACTGCTATGAATCTGTTTGTGATACTATCCTTTCTATATTCCATTAATCCTGCACACACTTGTAATAGTATGCCCTTCCTTGGGCCTCTGTTGGACCCATCTGGGGAAAGGGTTATTTTCTGCTAGACCTCTTGCCTGGCAGAGGTCACCAAAAAACTCACAGATGTGCCATTCAAGAATGACATAGTTGCCGGGCGCTGGTGGCTCACGCCTGTAATCCTAGCTACTCAGGAGGCTGAGATCTGAGGATCGCGGTTCAAAGCCAGCCGGGCAGGAGAGACCGTGAGACTCCTATCTCCAATAAACCACCAGAAAACCGGAAGTGGCGCTGTAGCTCAAGTGGTAGAGCGCTCGCCTTGAGCTGAAGAGCTGAGGGACAGCGCCCAGGCCCAGAGTTCAAGCCCCACGACCGACAAAAAAAAAAAAAAAAAAGAATGACATAGTTTTGGGGGGCTGGGAAGATGGCTCAGTGGTAGAGTGCTTGCCTTGCATGCCTGAGACCCTGGGTTCGATTCCTCAGCACCACATAAGCAAAAAGAAAAAAGCCGGAGGTGGCTCTGTGGCTCAAGTGGTAGAGTGCTAGCCTTGAGCTGAAGAGCTGAGGGACAGCGCCCAGGTCCAGAGTTCAGGCACCACTACCGGACCAAAAAAAAAAAAGAATGACATAGTTTTGATTATCTGGCATGTGTAAACACTGCCAATAACTTAATCATGATAGTGCAAGTCATAATTTTCCTGAAGATAATAGAAACATAGCTAGCAAGAAGGGAGAATGAATAGCAGAAGTCCAAAATGGAAAAAATAGAGAAGCTGATAACCATGGTAATAAGCTAAGGCTGGGACAGTGGAAGGGGAGGCTCCAGCTTAACATGAAGTTCAGTGGTAACTATTCTACAAGGCTGGTATATTAAAGATTAACCAGAGGGGCAGGGATTATACAGGACCAGTTTCAAAGTTTATCTTGGGAACAGAGTAAGAACAAGCTCCAATGCTTACATTTTAAAGGAGCCTGTAGGGTTTAAGGGGTGTAGCTCGTGATAGAGCATATGCTTAACTATGAGGCTGTAGGTTCAATTCCCAGCACCTAAAAAAGAAAATAAAAATAAAAAGAGCTGGGCGCTGGTGGCTCACGCCTGTAATCCTAGCTACTCAGGAGGCTGAGATCTGAGGATCGCGGTTCAAAGCCAGACCGAGCAGGAGAGACCGTGAGACTCCAATAAACCACCAGAAAATCAGAAGTGGCGCTGTAGCTCAAGTGTTAGAGCACTGGCCTTGAGCTGAAGAGCTGAGGGACAGCACCCAGGCCCAGAGTTCAAGCCCCATGACCGACAAAAAAAAAATAAATAAATAAATAAAAGGAGCAAAAACATTTTTATGTATGTATGTATGTATGTATTTATTTATTGTCTGTTGTGGACCTGAACTCTGGGCCTGGGCACTGTCCCTCATCTCTTCAGCTCAGGGCATGCGATCACATGTAATTCTTACATAGTTTCAGTGGTTAATAGTTGCAGTTCTAAAAAGACTTACTTGTGCAGCTTAGGTTGCGAAGGTGGGTCTCAATTATTGGCTGCATGCCTGGTTGGCTGTCTCTAAGTTACCAAATCATCGACCTTTTCTCACTGGGAGGAAAATGAATTTACTCATTTCTTTATTGTTTTACAACAAGGTGCTTTCTATTTTATAATGGTTCTTTTTTTTTTTTTTTTGCCAGTCATGGGGCCTGAGCTCTGGGCCTGGGTGCTGTCCCTCAGCTCTTCAGCTCAAGGCTAGCACTCTACCACTTGAGCCACAGTGCCACTTCTGGCTTTTTCTGCTTATGTGGTGCTGAGGAATCGAACCCAGGGCCTCTTGCATGCAAGGCAAGCACTCTACCACTGAGCCACCTTCCCAGCCCTTATAATGGTTCTTAAATGGTACCCGATCACATATTGTCATATTATTCAGCTTTTATTAGTCTAACTGGTTAGATCATTAAATACCTAACCTCACCCTAATGAAATATCTAGCCTCCCTAACATCAGATTTACAACAAAGGGACATTCAGAATTTTATGAGAAGGGCCGGGCACTGGTGGCTCACGCTTGTAATCCTAGCTACTCAGGAAGCTGAGATCTGAGGATCATGGTTCAAAGCCAGCCCGGGCAGGAAAGTCCCTGAAACTCTAATATCCAATAAGCCACCAGAAAACTGGAAGTGGTGCTGTAGCTCAAGTGGGAGAGCACTAGCCTTGAGCTGAAGAGCTGAGGGACAGGGATTCAGACCCAGAGTTCCAGCCCCACGAGCGACAAAAAAAAAAAAAAAAAAAAATTCATGAGAAGGGAAAAACCTAGAGTTAAAGAGTAAATATATGAGCTGAATGCTGGTGGCTCACACCTGTAATCCTAGCTACTCAGGAGGCTAAGATCTGAGGATCACGGTTCAAAGCCAGCCTGGGCAGAAAAGTCCGTGAGACTCTTATCTCCAAAAACCACCAGAAAACCAGAAGTGGTGCTGTGGCTCAAGCAGTAGAGCGCTCATCTTGAGCTGAAGAGTGCAGGGACAGCGCCCAAGCCCAGAGTTCAAGACCCACGACCGACAAAAAATAAATAAATAAAAGAGAGAGAAAATATATGGTCCCCTCCCCAGCAAATTGTTAAACTGTAATGTCCTGTTTGACAACCTACGTACGTCATGATCCCCTTAAATGTCACTTTTGTCTAAATTCAGTGATTTATGCCTCCATCTCCTTGTAGCTCCAGCCTTATCTGGTCAGTGCCTAATCTCCCTGGTACTAACTAAACATGTAACTCTCGCAGTTTCTGCCACTAAAAACCCACTTAACTTCCCCTCTGGATGGAGAGGACCTTTAACTTTCTTGGCGTGTGGCACTCACTCCTGTTTTGACTAGTGTGGGTGTAACAATAGGAAGAGAAGCTGTTTTGCTGCTGTTGTGGATTACATCAGAAATCAGAGGTAGACGAGGTATGAGAACAATAGGTCAGAGAAGTACTATGTAGGAAAGATGATTGTTACTCCAATCCAACTTCATTGGTCACTGTCTTTTGTGATTCTCACTTTCTACTACGTGATACTTAGTATTTTAAGCTCTTAAGTTCAATTTGTTAAGCCATCCCCAGATGTCCACTTGCTAATTAATTACGAGATCAATAAAGTATCATGTTTGTATAATTTATCAACACTTTTTTGTTGTTTGTTTGTTGTTGGTTGTGGGGCCTGAACTCTGGGCCTGGGCAATGTCCCTCACTTAGCTCTTTAGCTCAAGACTAGCACCCTACCACTTGAGCCACAGTGCCACTTCTGGTTTTTTCTGCTTATGTGGTGCTGAGGAATCAAACCCAGGGCCTCATATACACAAGACAAGCACTCTACCACTGACCCATCTTCCCAGATCTATCAATACTTTCTTCTCCTATCTGAAAAATATATGTAGAAATCCAGAATCGATTAGGATAATAACTTGGTGATCTTAGAATTAGCATAGTGCTGGGCGCTGGTAGTTCACACCTGTAATCCTAGCAACTGAGGAGACTGAGATCTGAGGATCATGGTTCAAAACCAGCTGGGGAAGGAAAGTCTGTGAGACTCTTATCTCCAATTAACCACCAGAAAACAGGAAGTGGAGCTAACATGAGAAAAAAGTACTTAAACAGTGCCTAGTCTCTGAGCTCAAGCTCCACAACTGACAAAACAAAAAACAAAACTAACAAAAAGAATTAGCACAAAGTGAGTCATTTGGATTGCTTTAGTGTCTAATATCATTCAGTTATAATCATTAGCAGGAATCTGGCTATATTGGGTTACTTAGACCCATTGAGCCAGGGATACACTCATAGATTTTATTTACCAACCCAAATACAAACTGATCGACACATTCATTGTTGTTTTTTTCTTTTTCTTTTTGTCAGTTGTGGGGACTGAACTCTGGGCCTGGGTGCTGTCCCTCAGCTCTTCAGCTCAAGGCTAGTGCTCTACCACTTGAGCCACAGCGTTACTTCAGGCTTTTTCTTCTTATATGGTGCTAAGGAAATGAACCCAGGGCCTCATACATTCAAGGCAAGCACTCTACCACTGAGCCACCTTCCCAGCCCCGACATGTTCTTTTTTTTTTTTTTTTTTGGGGGGGGGGTCCGGTCTTGGGGCCTAAACTCTGGGCCTGGACACTGTCCCTCAGCTCTTCAGCTCAAGGCTAGCCCTCTACCACTTGAGCCACACTCCACTTGCGGCTTTTTTCTTTTTGCTTATGTGGTGCTGAGGGCCTCAGGCATGCAAGGCAAGCGCTCTACCACTGAGCCACCTTCCCAGCCCCTATTGGAAGTGACCTCTGTAGGTAGACTTATGGACATATTACTTTCTGCCTAATTTCTCAACTGAATGCTCCTTGAACCTAAGGTTTATAACTTATGCATGGTTATATTTCCAGTTCCTAGAATACTTTCTGGCCTAGAGTAGATACGTTTCCTACTAAATATTTGTTGAATAAAAGAGCTACATTGTCAGTTTTTTCTCTCTTATCTACAAATGAAAAGTTTTCTTCTATGTGGAATATATATATATTCATATATATATATATATCAAAGACCCAGATAGCACTGAATTCTGAAGTGCTAAGAATAAGAAGGGTGGTAGTCAAGATTTTGACATTTGACATTTCAGTTTCAATATACTCTCCATAAGTTGATCCCAGTCTTTTGTTGTGTTGTTATATCTTCTTTATCTTGCTTTTTTGTTTCTGTTTTTGCTGGTCATGGCACCTGAACCCTGGGCCTGGATGCTGTCCCTCAGCTCTTCAGCTCAAGGCTACCACTTCAGCTCAAGGTCTACCATTTCAGCCAC
Source organism: Dipodomys merriami (assembly GCF_024711535.1). Classification (NCBI taxonomy): domain Eukaryota; kingdom Metazoa; phylum Chordata; class Mammalia; order Rodentia; family Heteromyidae; genus Dipodomys; species Dipodomys merriami. Next base: position 150,606 of record NW_027203604.1, read on the forward strand.
AGTGCCACTTCTGGCTTTTTCTGTTTATGTGGTGCTGAGGCATTGAACCCAGGCCCTCATGCATGCAAGTCAAGCACTCTACCTCTGAGCCACCTTCCCAGCGCCCTTTATCTTGCTTTTATAGCACCTTTATTATGTGCGTATGCAATATTTGAGCACTAGAATATGTCCTTGAATCACAGGAGTCCTAGGCTTGGTTCATTTGGTGCTTTTTATTAGATGACCTTTCATCCCCCTAGATCAGTCTTGGGAATCCCTTCTCAGCCTTTAAATTCTAATTCCAGATAAAATCTCATTCTTGCAAGAGTTTTTCTAATAGCTAATAGCTCTTGCCTTGAGGTATTGTGATTACTTCTGCATTGAAGGGAGGACAACTCATCAATGAGTTTTTCCTGGTCTTCATTAATTAGAACAAAATCTAGCACACAGTAATTACTCTTTATTATTCATCATTCTCCAAAGAAACAGAACCAATTAGACAGATGGAGAGATAGGTATGTCCAGAGACACATAGAGGTGGGAGAGAGAGAGAGAGAAAGAGAGAGAGAGAGAAACATGAGAGAATGCGAAAGAGAATGAGAAAAATATTTTGTGTGTAGTACTGAGGATGGAATTCAAGGCTTTTGAATAAAAACCACAACTCCACCTCTATATTTATTTATAAATAAACAAAAAACAAATCCTGGGTTGGCTTCAAACATTTATCCTCAGGTCTTAGCCTCTTGAGAAGCTAGGATTATAGGTATGAGCCATCAGCCCAATATAGACATTTTTGGGAAGTGGCACTGTGGCTCAAAGTGGTAGAGCACTGACCTTGAGCTGGAGAGCTTGGAATCAGCACCCAAGCCCTGAGTTCAAGCCCCACAACTGACAAAAATAAATAAGTAAAAATTAAAAAAAAAAGACATTTTTGCCTTTGGTTAAATCAGGAGTATTGGGAGCAAAGGTGAAAAGGGTACACATAGTTAAAAGTTCCAGGTCACAGGTGTGTTCAAAGGTGAACAGATGTGACACCAGGTGTTCTGACAAGTTATTGTCTCAGGATTGGTCAGATCTGACCTTGTTATGATTTGGAGTCATTGACACCTGGCAGGTGGGATGTGTCTTCCTGGATTCCAAGATGGTTGTGAAGTGAATGCTGGAGAGACTAGCTCAGGACAACCATACAGGAACAAAACAGAAGAACCTGAAATGTCTATCTTTATACTGCACCTAATTAGTTTATGGGCCTAGCAAACCCATTTAGCTGTTTCTGTACCTCATTTCTACTTCCTGTCTACAAGTACAATCTAACCACTTTGTGTTAGTGGCACTTTCTGAAAGTTTTCTGCATCTGAGGCCCAATTGGCAGAATTATTCTTCCTTCAATTAAACTCTCTTAAATTTAGTTTGTGTAAAATTTTCTTTATCAGTTGTTTATAGTAAGAAAAACATGAGTTAAATTATTTGGAAGGAAAATAAAGGTCTCTAAGAATTGCCGAGATAATTTGGAGTTTCCCAACTTAAGATTCATCACTAGGGCTGGGGAGGTGGCTCAGTGGTAGAGCGCTTGCCTTGCATGCCTGAGGTCCTGGGTTCGATTCCTCAGCACCACATAAGTAAAAAGAAAAAGCTGGAAGTGGCGCTGTGTCTCAAGTGGTAGAGTGCTAGCCTTGAGCTGAAGAGCTGAGGGACAGCGCCCAGGCCCAGAGGTCAGGCCCCCTGACCGGACCCCCCCCAAAAAAAGATTCATCACTGAAGAGACAATTGGGCTGGGAAGGTGGCTCAGTGGTAGAGCGCTTGCCTTGCATGCCTGAAGCCCTGGGTTCGATTCCTCAGCACCACATAAGCAAAAAGAAAAAAGCCGGAAGTGGCGCTGTGGCTCAAGTGGTAGAGGGCTAGCCTTGAGCTGAAGAGCTGAGGGACAGCACCCAGGCCCAGAGTTCATGCCCCACGACCGGACCCAAAAAAATAAAAATAAAAATAAAAAAATAAAGAGACAATTTCATGATAGATGTAGAAAAAACAAATTGGCACAATGACAGCAAAAGGGTGATGAGTCCTGGTTTTGAAATCGACCCTGACACTTTTTTTTCCAGCAACTAAGATGAATCCAGATGCATGTTCTATGAGTAATTGATGCTTGGATGAAGGCATATGCAGTTCTCTGTATGACATTGATTACAAATGACAGAGACACTTGACAATTCAAAAGAAGGTAATTACTTTGAACAGCAAGCTGGGGATTATAGCACAGGAAGAGTTTTAACCAGTATGTTCAGGATCCTGTGTTTGATCTTTAGCACTATTTGGGGGGAAAAATAGAGGGGCAGCAAAGTTTTGCAATGGACATGTGATTGGAAGAAAACAGAGAACTTTTTTTTGGTTCAGATACTGGAGATTGAATTCAGGGCCTTATGTTTGCTAGTTGGGTCCAATAATATTTGAGCCTTGCCCTCAATCCAGGAACCTCCGTCTGAAAAGATGGTGGGGAAGATAGTTATACTAGTGTAACAAACAGGCTAGGTGCCTGTGACTCAAGCCTAACTACGTGGGAATTGGCGATTGGGATGATCCCAGTTCAAGGCCAGCCTGGGCAAAATGTTCATGAGATCCTCACTCCAGCTCAAACAATAGCTTCATGCAGTTGTATGTACCTGTCATGCCAGCTACTTAGGAGGTGAGATGTTGGGCAGATTGCAGTTCTAGGCCAGCCCAGGCAAAAAAGTTTGAGATAACCCATCACACCAGAACAAGTAGGATATATATGGTAGTACTATCCTTGCTATGTGCAAAATACAAATACGATCATAGTCTAGGCTGTTCAGGGCAAAGAGCAAAATTGTATTTCAAAAATAACTAGATAGCCGGGCGCCAGTGGCTCACGCCTGTAATCCTAGCTACTCAGGATGCTGAGATCTGAGGATCATGGTTCAAAGCCAGCTAGGGCAGGAAAGGCTGTGAGACTTTTATCTCCAATAAACCACTCAGAAAACCATAAATGGAGCTATGGCTCAAGTGGTAGAGCACTAGCCTTGAGCAGAAGAGCTGAGGGACAGCACCCAGGCCCAGAGTTCAGACCCCATGACTGACAAGACAAAAAACAAAAACAAAAACAAAAACAAAAACAAAAACAAAAAAATAAAACAGGGCCACTTCTGGCTTTTCTGCTTATGTGGTGCTGAGGAATCAAATCCAGGGCCTTATGCATGCAAGGCAAGCACTCTACCGCCGAGCCACCTTTCCAGCCCCTCCATGACACGCTTTTTTTTTTTTGGGTCCGGTCGTGGGCCTGAACTCTGGGCCTGGGCGCTGTCCCTCAGCTCTTCAGCTCAAGGCTATAGCACTCTACCACTTGAGCCACAACGCCACTTCCGGCTTTTTGCTTATGTGGTGCTGAGGAATCGAACCCAGGGCATGCAAGGCAAGTGCTCTACCACTGAGCCACCTTCCATGACACCCCCCCCCCTCCATGACACTCTTATCTCCAATTAACTGCCACAAAAAAATGGAGCTGTGGCTCAAGTGGTAGAGTACTAGCTTTGAGTATAAAAAAGCTTCAGGACAGCACCAGGCCCTGAGTTCAAACCCCAGGACTTGGGAAAGAAAAAAAAAAAGACAATAGCAATAAAAGAAAGGCTTTTTTTTTGTTTGTTTGGTTGGTTTGTTTTTCTTTTAAATTGTAGGTAGCAGGCTTGAATTTTCGGCCATGACCTGGAAGAAAAATACTGAATTCTGTGTCAGGGCTGTGATATATATCCTTTTTTTTTTTGTCGGTCATGGGGCTTGAACTCTGGGCTTGGGCGCTGTCCTTGTGCTCTTCAGCTCAAGGTGAGCGCTCTACTGCTTGAGCCACAGCATCACTTCTGGTTTTCTAGTGGTTTATTGGAGATAAGAGTCTCATGGCCTTTTCTACCCGGGCTAGCTTTGAACCGTGATCCTCAGATCTCAGCTTCCTGAGTAGCTAGGATTATAGGCCTGAGCCACCAGTGCCCGGCTTATATTCTGAATTTGAGTAGTTATCTCCAGCTGCTTGTCTCTTTGTTTTAAATTACTCAAGTCTCAACTGGCCTATCGGCAGGGAGTCTAATTACCTCAGCATGGAATCAGTAATAAATGAAATCAGTAATAAATTTTCTATTCATTGCCAAGCTACATGTTCAGACTTTCCTGTAATGTGGAATATTGTTTTAGTAGGAAGAAAATTTCTCTAATTTTGAAAAAAAAATTAATAAGAAAGAACAGCACCTCTGAATTCACTTGACTATGACATTTCAAGGCATTAAGACAGAGAAAGGCCCCAGCAAAAGGAGCTGCCGGAGTCCTCATTCCTGAGCTCAATACAGTGATGCCATTTGTACCAACAAAGATGGACTGATGGCAGGTGAGTTTGTTTTTCAGTTGAATACTCATCCTTACTATCTTATAAATAAAGTGCATAACTTATTTAGCCAGTGAGACCAATAACAGAAAATTCAGATCAAAGTGGACAGTGTCCAAAGAACCTTTACCTAATCAAAACAAACTTTTTCAAAAGTTAAAAATTTCCTCTGCATGCCAGGCGCTGGTGGCTCACGCCTGTAATCCTAGCTACTCAGGAGGCTGAGATCTGAGGATCGCGGTTCAAAGCCAGCCCGGGCAGGAAAGACCGTGAGACTCCTATCTCCAATAAACCACCAGAAAACCGGAAGTGGCGCTGTAGCTCAAGTGGTAGAGCGCTCGCCTTGAGCTGAAGAGCTGAGGGACAGTGCCCAGGCCCAGAGTTCAAGCCCCACGACCGACCAAAAAAAAAAAAAAAAAAAAAATTTCCTCTGCATGGGCTGAGAAGTTGGCTCAGTGGTAGAGCGCTTGCCTTGCATGCATGAGGCTCTGGGTTTGATTCCTCAGCACCACACAAGCAGGAAAAAAAAAAAAGCCGGAAGTGGGGCTATGGCTCAAGTGGTAGAGCGCTAGCCTTGAGCTGAAGAGCTGAGGGACAGTGCCCAGGCCCAGAGTTCAGGCCCACTACTGGACCCAAAAACCCCCAAAACAACAACAACAACAACAAAAAACCTTCCCTCTGCAGGCTTTGGGTGTGGTTCAGTGTTTTGTGTCAGGTCTTGGGTTCCATCCCCACCACAAAAGTAAAGACAAAACAAAAACAAACAAACAAAAAAACCAACACCCTAAGGATGGCTTTCAAGTCTAGAAACTGTCACCTTCTTGCTGTCACCACATCTCTTTGGTTTCCAAAAATGAAATAATTATATAATAATTATATAATAAACTCTCAAATTTGTCCAAGTAAACATTGAAACATGTTTTTTTGTGGATGACATTTCAGATGTTCCCCAAAGGGACAGCGCTACTGCATCTTGCTCTTTATTAGTGCATTATAAATGACAACTGTTACAATGTAAATGACTTTTTTTTTTTTTTGCTAGTCCTGGGGCTTGAACTCAGGACCTGGGCACTGTCCCTGAGGTTCTTTTGCTCAAGGCTAGCACTCTACCACTTGAGCCACCATGCCACTTCTGACTTTTTCTGTTTATATGGTACTGAGGAATCAAACCCAGGGCTTCATGAATGCTAGGCAAGTACTTTACCACTAAACCACACTCCCAGCCCCATAAATGACTCTTTAAGAAGGATTTTTTAAGTACATGAGTGCAGTTCTGGTGCCTTCTGCTTGAAATCCTAGATAATTAGAATTTAATTACAAAGCCAGCCTGGGCAGAAAAGTCCTTGACACTCTTACTTCTAATTAACCAGGGAAAGACTGAAAATGGAGGTGTGGTTCCAGCAGTAAAGCTGCCAGCCTGGAGTGGGAAAAGCACTTGAGAATGTGAGTGAGGCCTTGAATGCAAGCCTCAGTACTGGCACACACACACACACACACAAACAAAAAGTTCATGACACCCTGTTCATACTCAGGTTTCAGATGTGGTGATGAGAGGTGTAGGCACAGGGAATGGATTAAAAGTAAATCTAATTTGAAAATGCTTACTTCCTGCCATTAGTGCATATATCCCCAAGACCAGTTGAAAGGACTTCTTTCATTCATTGAACATGATTAACCAGGAGTCTCCTTTTCTATTTCTATTTTTATTTTTTTGACTCTAGATTCTTTAGACTGTCTTCTAAACATTGGGATTATAGGTGTGACCATCACAATCAGCTTCTTTCTTTTTGTGCCCCAGGTGGAACTTGAAGCCTCACATGTGCTAAGCAAACTACCACTGAGCTATACCCTCTGCTGCTGAGTTTAAATGGGAGATTAAATGTCTCTTGAGGAGCTGGGAAGTTGGCTCAGTGGTAGAGTGCTTGCCTCACATCCATGAGGCCCTGAGTTCGATTCCTCAGCACTAATAAACAGAAAAAGCTGGAAGTGGCACTGTGGCTCAAGTGGTAGGGTGCTAGTCTTGAGCTGAAGAGTTGAGGGACAGCACCAAGGCCCAGAGTTCAGGCCCCACAACCAACCAAAAAAACAAAAAAATGTCTGTTGATCAATAGTAATAGTTTGAGCCTCTGTACTTACAGTTCTTACAAACCTGAAAGCAGATCAGAGGGATTTGACTCAGCTTTGCATATGAATACTTACCCAATTTAGGACTTTTCCTAGTGAAGTCAATGAATCATAGAGGGTGGAAAATGATACCAGCTTTCTGAGGACAACCTTAAAATTCATCTTACCAAAGTCGGGGTATGTAGTTCAAGAGACAGTTTCAACCCCTATTATCACCAAAAACTACCTTCTATGGAAAAGTGTCCTTTTATTTCTTGTTCAAACCTATACCTCTGATCGCTTACAGAAATCAATTATATTAGAGCTTTCTCAAGAAATAGAATATATATAAACAGAATATATGTATATACACACATATGTATGTACATATCCTGTGAATTCATATGTAATATAATAATCTATACATTATATATTAAGGTTACATTACAAATATATAATTTTAAATTAATGTTATATTAAATTATATAATTAAATATGGAAATTGAAATATAAGATATAATTTATATCTTATATTATGATTATGTAATTAAAATTATATAACTTTTTAATTACTTTATTAAACTATAAAATTTATATGTTATATATTAAGCACATAATAATAGGCTCTATTTTATATGTATAAGTACATACATATATGTCCTTATCTGTCTTCAGTCTATATGCACATCATCTTATTGTTTTTCTGTTTTTCGTTACAGTAATTTCCATATTACTTTTGCAAGACTCATATACTAAGCTCAAAAACATTAGTCCCAGGGCTAGGAAGGTGGCTTAGTGGTAGAGCGCTTGCCTTGCATGCTCGAGGCCCTGGGTTGGATTCCTCAGCACCACATAAGCAAAAAGAAAAAAGCTGGAAGTGGCGGTGTGGCTCAAGTGGTAGAGCGCTAGCCTTGAGCTGAAGAGCTGAGGGACAGAGCCCAGGCCCAGAGTTCAGGCCCCACGACCGGATCCTCCCTCTCCCCCCCCAAAAAAAAACATGCCTCTACTCCATGCTGAGTTATGTCACTATGAGTTGGTATACAAAATCAAATCAGAAGTTATATGTTCAGTGTATGGGATTAATCTGTGAGAGAGACAATCTGCTAAGCACATCTGTTTTGCTGGCATGTATTTGAACTTGGAAACAATGTTCTTCTGGTGCGGGCCCCTGGGAAAAACACTCTTTTGTTGTTCTCCCCTTATTGATTCCTCTTCATTTAAAGGCCACTTCCAGGCGTGAATGACAGGATATGTAGTTTCATCTCATTGTAAATGCTCCTGTGTCCTTCAGTCAGGTGTCAGAACTGATTTTAGGTCACATCCACAGACCTTTTCCATGAATAGTTTTTCTCAAAAATTTGTGTTGGAAATGAACTATACAACTTGGTAGGAAAGGATGTCAGGAGGGCAAAATCTTAGCTCCCACAGCCGAGAGAGAAAGGTCCCCATGCATCCATGTACTCCTAGGACCTAGGGCCTAGCACTCTGTTTTTTTTGTTGGTCATGGGGCTTGAACTCTAGGCTTGGGCACTGTCCTTGCGCTCTTCAGCTCAAGGAGAGCACTCTACTGCTTGAGCCGCAGCACCACTTCCGGTTTTCTAGTGGCTTATTGGAGATAAGGGTCTCATGGACTTTCCTGCCTGGGCTGGCTTTGAAGGAGATCCTCAGATCTCAGCCTCCTGAGTAGCTAGGATTACAGGCGTGAGCCACCAGAGCCATGCTTGTTTTTTTTTTTTCCTGTCCTCCTGGGACTTGCACTCCAGCACTGCCCTTGAGTTTTGCTCAAGGCTAGCACTCTACCACTTGAGCTATAGTGCTACTTCTGCCTTTTTCTGGGTATGTTGTACTGAGGAATTGAACCTAGGGCTTCATGCCTGCTAGGCAAGCACTGTACCACTGAGCCACATTCCCAATCCTGTCTTTGAGTTTTTGTATTCAAGACTTGTGCTCTATTTATTGAGCCATAGCTCTACTTCTGGCTTTTTGTTGGTTAATTAGAGATGAGTCTCATGGACTTTTCTGCCCAGGCTGGCTTTGAACTGTGATCCTCAGATCTCAGCTTCCTGAGTAGCTAGGATTCTAGGTGTGAGCCACCGGTACCTGGCTCTTTCTTAATAAGAATTGGCTCCCACAATTGGCTGCATACAAACTGGGTATAGTGTATGTGTCTGTAGACCTAGATACTTGGGTAGTCTTACAAGATCACAGGAATTCCTGGTCAAACTGGGCCACATATCAAAACCCTGCCTCAAAGGAAAAATAAATGCTGTCTACAGACTATGGAAACAGGAAAGCTGAACATGAAGGCCCAAGTATTTGTGGTGCTCTGAGGCAGGGGAAGATGGATGGGACCGCTGTAGAAGAAAGCAACTTCACCCTTTCTTTACCTCTTTGTTTTAACTAGACCTTGTATTTATTGCTTTTCCACATTGGTGTGCGCTCTTCTTTCTTACTCAGTGCACTGACTCAGGTGCTAATCTCTTCTGGTAACATCTTCATAGACACACCCAGAAATAATGTTTGACTATGAATCATCACTCCTGCTCTGTGATTTTTCTTTATTTTTTCAGTGAGCTTGCCTTGGTGTAGGCTGTGTACTCCACGCTGGCTGGCATGGGATGCCGAGCTGAGCAATCTGTCTCAGCCTTGAGGCGCTCACACAGAGCTGAGTAGTGCAACAATAAAAGCAAATCAAAATGAAGAGGGAGGGTAAGTAGTGGGAAAAGAGCTGGGGGGAAGCTTTCCTCTTTCTGTGTGTCTCCACTACACAGTACACAAATACTTCAAAATAAATACATTGAAAATTGAGTTTGTTGTCTTCCTCCTTCTCTGGAGGAGCCGGCATCTTTTGTCATCTAATCATCTAAGGAAAAACAAGCATCAGTGCAGCTTCATTTTCTGTCTCTCTCTGTCTCTCTGTCTCTCTCTGTCTCTGTCTTTCTCTCTCACTCAGCTTCTTAAGAATCTTGAAGCCGAGCGCTGGTGACTCATGCCTGTAATCCTAGCTACTCAGGAGGCTGAGATCTGAGGATCACCGTTCAAAGCCACCCCGGACAGGAAAGTCTATGAGACTCTTTTCTCCAATGAACCACTAGAAAACTGGAAGTGGCGCAGTGGCTCAAGCGGTAAAGTGCTCGCCTTGAGCTGAAGAGCTGAGGGACAGTGCCCAGGCCCAGAGTTCAAGCCCCATGACCCACCAAAAAAAAAAAAAAAAAGAATCTGGAGTCAGTGTGGGAGCTCCACGGGTGAGTATGGCCCTGGGACAAGTGGCTCTCAGGACCATTCAAAGCAGGAAGGGTGTGACTCCACAACAGAAAGAGAAGTAGGTTGTCAAGTGAAGTGACCTGGGCGTCTAGCAAAACAGGACTGAGCACTGAGGCACAAATGCTTAGGCAATGACCAATACTGGGAACAAGGAGCAAGGTTGGCAGCTGGGAGTCTGGAGCCAAGAGTCTAAGCTGTGAACGCCTGGTTGAGGAGGAGGTTCAGAAGCAAGTCATTGGGCTAGGGGTGTGGCTCAGCAGTGGAGTGCCTAGAGTGTGTGAGGTCTTGGGTTCAACACCCAGCACTGAAATACATGGAAAGGCCACAGAAGTGAATTAGTAGTGATGAGTAGGGATAGCTACTCTGAGCAGTAGTAAATTGTTTTGCTGGGTATGGCATGGTGGCATTAAGCGTGCCTTTACATACCTCTTTGTGGTACTGAAAAGATGCAGGATTGTTTGTGATTGGACTATAAGCACCCAAAACATTAGAGTTGAGAAGGCTGTTTTTGAAAATTATGTAACATAGACATTGAAACATCACATACTTACCCATAAAAATATACAATTTTTGTGTTTGTATATATCCCTTAAATTAAAAATTTCAACACATAAATGAAATTTTGTGTTTTACTGAATTAAAAAAAATTAAGTATGGGGCTGGGAAGGTGGCTCAGTGGTAGCGCACTTGCCTTGCATGCCTGAGGCCGTGGGTTCGATTCCTCAGTACCACATAAGCAAAAAGCAAAAAGCTGGAAGTGGCGCTGTGGCTCATGTGGTAGAGCACTAGCCTTGAGCTGAAGAGCTTAAGGACAGCACCCAGGCTCAGAGTTCAGGCCCTATGACTAGACCCCCCCAAAAAATATATATATAAATAAAATTTAAAAATTAAGTATATATTAAAATTGCAGACTTTAAATATATATATAAATAAAATTTAAAAATTAAGTATATATTAAAATTGCAGACTTTTTTTTGTTGGTAGTACCAGGGTTTGAACTCAAGGCCTTATACTTATTAGTCAAGTGCTGTACGGGTGTACTTAGCCTTCTTTGCTTAGTGCAAGATAGAGGCTTGCAGTTTTGCCCAGGGCCAGCCTCAGACTAAGATTCCACTATTCCTTCTCCTGTGTAGCCAGGACTACAGGTGTGAGACACTGAGCCTGGTCTTTCAAACTTCTGGTGCCGAAAACCTTTCTTTTTGAGTTTAGGTCTATTTTCCCATCTTTATTGCTTGAACCACCCCCTTCATTTCCACCATTACATAAAGTTCCATTGTATGGTATTCACTATCATCCAAACATCATGTCAGGCAAAGACGCAGTGTTTAACTTTCCAGCTCAATAGCTTTCAGTCCTTCATGCTTACCCCCAGCTGCAGTAATATTAATCTAAACACAGACCTAAATACAACAGCCATTTCAAACATCAATGCATTTTCCACTGTTCACACACACACACATACACACACACATACAGAAATTATAACCATGGCTACACGTTGGATCATAGGAACTCATGCATGTTTTTTGTATGTGCTGGGGCTTGAACCCAGGGCCTTAAGCTCTTACTTATCTAGCTGTTGCTTACCTCTGGCACCTTACCATTTGAGCCATAACTTCACTTCCAGTGTTTTGCTGATTAATTGGAGACAATAATTTCTTGATTTGTTTGCCTGGGTTGGCTTTGAACTTTTATCCTCAGATTTCAAGTCTCTCAAGTAGCTAAGATTATAGGCATGAGCTACCAGTGTTAGGTGAACTTTAGCTTTTTTAATGCCTTCTCCTCACTTCAGACCAAATTAATTAGAATACCTGACAGAAAACTAATCACTAGTATTTCCAAAAAGTTCCCCAGAGAATTCTCTTCTATACCAGAAGAGAACTAGGAATGGTGGCACATGCCTGTGATCCCAGTGCTGATGTGGTTAGTTTATGTCCATACAATCAAGAACTGCTGGCCTGTATGATAATAACAGTGAGTTGAAGGATAATCAAGAGTTTTTGTAGGTTGATTATTTTTTTTGGGGGGGGGTCCCTTATAAATATATAAAAGGGACTGGGTGATGGGATTCTGTGATTATGAGGATGAAGTCAATGATATGCTGATAGAGAACTAGAATCTTGTTTTAAGCTATTAACTGGGAAGAATTTCTTTTTTTTCCCCCGCTGGTCCTGGATCTTGAACTTAGGGCTTGGTGTTGTCCTTGGGCTTTTTTTCCTCAAGGCTGGTGTTCTACCACTTGAGCCACAGCTCTACTTCAGGTTTTTTGGTGGTTAATGGAATATAACTGTCCCATGGACATACTTATGCCTGGGCTGGCTTTGACTATAATCCTTAGATCTCAGCTATTTGAGTAGCTCGGATTACAGGCTTGAGCCACCGATGTACTGCTTCATTTTTACTGCCCCATCACAAATTTACTTGTGGCAAAGTTGACCTAGTTCTTCTTGTCTTTAAATCCTTTGTGTTACAGTTTGCATGGCTCTAACTCCAGCTACTTTCAAATGATCATCCTAAAGGATGGCCTGCTAGGTCTCTCCCTTCTCCTTAGGCTTCATTGTTTTTCATTTGTATTGGAAGAGTCTTGAGAACAGGAATGATGCTTCACTCTCCTCTGTCACTACACCTGGTCCTACTACCTGGTCCTGTCTGGGCTTTGAAAGCTTCTTTGAAACTGATTATAATGAATATGGGAGGGGAGGGGAAGGTCTTGTGTCTACTCAATTCGAATATAGTGCCTTGCAATTTGTGATAAGCATAGAGTCTTTGTTCACTGAGGGTGACTAAGTCTGAGTCAGCAGCCAAACTCCCACTCTAACTTGGTAATGATTGCATTTTTCTTTCTTCCACACCCTATCCCCAAAGCTGCTTGGAAACCTTAAAACAACACAGTGAGTAACTCAATAGCAAGTATGTGTGATTTGTATACATGTGTGTAACATTCTGTTTTTTTCTTTTCTTTTTTTGTGTGTGGACCAGTCATGTGGCTTGAACTCAGGGCCTGGCTATGGTGCCTGAGCTGTTTTGCTCAAGGCTAGCACTCTACCACTGGAGCCACAGCTCCATTTCCGGCTTTTTTGGTAGAGATAGGAGTCTCATAAACTTTCTTGCCTGGGCTGACTTAGAACCATGATCCTCATATCTCCTGAGTAGCTAGGATTACAGGCTTGAGCCTGTTTCATTTGGGCTGGAATTTTGTAAATATGTTGTCTAAGGGATAGTCACAATATTGAGCTGAAACTACTCTATTAAATTCAAAACCCAGCCTGAGCACTGGTGGCTCACACCTGTAATCCTAGCTACTCAGGAGGCTGAGATCTGAGGATCATGGTTCAAAGCCAGCCCGGGCAGGAAAGTCCATGTGAGACTCTTATCTCCAATAAACCACTAGGAAACCAGAAGTGGTGCTGTGGCTCAAGCGGTAGAGTGCTTGCCTTGAGCTGAAGAGCTGAGGGACAGCGCCCAAGCCCAGAGTTCAAGATCTTCAGCTGAAGGCTAGCACTCTATCACTTGAGCCACAGCACCCCTTCTGTTTTTCTGGTGGTTTATTGGAGATAAGAGTCTCATGGGCTTTCCTGCTTGGGCTGGCTTAGAACCTTGATCCTCAGATCTCAGCCTCCTGAGTAGCTAGGATTACAGGCGGGAGCCACCAGTGCCTCATAAGATTTATTATTTATTTATTTATTTATTTATTTTGGTCCAGTCGTGGGGCCTGAACTCTGGGCCTGGGCGCTGTCCCTCAGCTCTTCAGCTCAAGGCTAGCGCTCTACCGCTTGAGCCACAGCGCCACTTCTGGCTTTTTTCTTTTTGCTTATGTGGTGCTGAGGAATCAAACCCAGGGAAGATTTATTTTTTAAACTAAGGTTGAGGCCTTTTTAAACTTTCTTTCTCTTCTTCCTCTTCTTCCTCTTCTTTCTTTTCTTTCTTTCTGCCTCTTCTTTCTTTTCTTTTCTTTCTTTCTTTCTTTCTTTCTTTCTTTCTTTCTTTCTTTCTTTCTTTCTTTCTTTCTTTCTGTTTCTTTCTTTCTTTCTTTCCTTCTTTCTTTCTTTCTTTCTTTCTTTCTTTCTTTCTTTCTTTCTTTCTTTCTTTCTTTCTTTCTTTCTTTCTTTCTTTCTTTCTTTCTTTCATCAGTCATGGGGCTTGAACTCAGGGCCTGAGTTCAAAAAAGTTCAAGGCTGGGCTGGGAAGGTGGCTCAGTGGTAGAGTGCTTGCCTTGCATGCATGAGGCCCTGAGTTCGATTCCTCAGCACCACATAAGCAGAAAAAGCCAGAAATGGCACTGTGGCTCAAGCAGTAGAGCGCTAGCCTTGAGCTGAAGACCTGAGAGACAGCGCCCAGGCCCAGAGTTCAAGCCCCACTACTGACAGAAACACACACAAAAAGTTCAAGGCTACTACTTTGAGCCACATTACCACTTCCAGTTTTCTGATGGTTAATTGGGGATAAAACTCTCACTGACATTACTTCTTGCGTTAGCTTTGAACCACATTCCTCTAATCTCAGCCTCTTAAGTAGCTAGGATTACGGTGTGAGCCACCAGTGCCCAATTTATCTCTAATGATTTTAAACATGGTTCCTGTTAATGAACAAACAGTATGTCCTTTGCTATATTATCCTTGGCCAATTTTGTCATCTCTACTTCAGGCAATGTCTACTTTTGCACATAATATGGTGTTGGAAATATATTTATAAGTTGAATATCTAAAATTCAAGGAACTGACTCACATGTTATAAAGAGTATTTCATGTCTAGAGAACTAAAATATATGATGGAATTATAGTTTCTGCAGACTGCCACATTATGAAAATATTGCAACTCTAAAGCAAATGTGTCCTAGTACTTGAAGTCATTCTGGGGAAGGATGTAGAGTCAAGTGCCACATGGAATAGTCAGAGGATCATGGGCACCTTATGCCTGGGTGTGGGGACAGAAAGCAGGAAGGTAGAAGTAAAACATTGGGCTTGGCCAAGTAATGCTAATGGACCATGAGAGGAAAGTGGGAGGATGGGGAATAGCAAGCTCCAAAGCTCCAAAGACAGGAAAATGGTCGTGATGACTGTGAGGAGCGATGGCTGTACTGACAAGGCCTACCATAGGGATGGCGAGTTTGTTCCCAGACACCTGGTCTGGCACTACTGACTCTTCAAAGGGACAGCAACTTATAGATGATGTCATCATGTGATACCTTCATATGTGTGTTACCAGTGGACATGTGAAGTAGCTATGCAATGTTCAGCAATTTGAGTGTACAAAATGTATTAACATTTAGCCTTCCCAAAGGTTAATTCCTTTTTTAAAAATATGTTTTTTGTGGGCTGGGAAAGTGGCTCAGTGGTAGAACGCTTGCCTTGCATGCATGAGGCCCTGGGTTCAATTCCTCAGCACCACATAAGCAAAAAGAAAAAAGCTGGAAGTGGCTCTGTGGCTCAAGTGGTAGAGCGCTAGCCTTGAGCTGAAGAGCTGAGGGACAGTGCCCAAGCCCAGAGTTCAGGCCCCACGACGGACAAAAACAAAAGTCTCAAAAAAAGAGTCTCATGGACTTTCTTGCCTAGGCTGGCTTTGAACTACAATCCTCAAATCTCAGATGTTTGAGTGACTAGGATGATAGGATTATAGGCTTGAGCCACTGGTGCATAGCCACTATATTGTCTTTTTTTTTTTTTTTTTTTTTTTTTTTGGGTCCAGTTGTGGGGCCTGAACTCTGGGCCTGGGCACTATCCCTCAGCTCTTCAGCTTAAGGCTAGCGCCCTACCACTTGAGCCACAGCGCCACTTCCGGCTTTTTCTGTTTATGTGGTGCTGAGGAATGGAACCCGGGGCCTCATGCATGCAAGGCAAGCGCTCTACCACTGAGCCTCCTTCCCAGCCCCACTATATTGTCTTTATGGTCAGTTATAGCTGTGTTTTACTTAAGCAATAGCTACTTTCCATGTTAGTCAGATATTGAATTTTTACAATTGAGACATATGTTAAAATCTTAAATGTTTTTTAAATAAATAATAATACTTTCCTTTTAGTGACTATTTCTGTCATATGATTCTTCATTTGTCTTTCAGGTAACTTAATATATTGAAATACTGAGTCCAGTATCCAACTCGAAGATGACTTTTAAGGATTCTAGCTTTTGGTGCTAATGGATTCTCCATTCATAGTAAATGAGGGTTAGCCCTATATGATTAATAGAATAAGACAGAAATAATGTAGTATAATTTCCAAGGCTAGGTAATAAAAGAGATTGTAGCCACTTTCTTAATCTCTTGGATCATTTGCTCAACAGAAAGCCAGCCACCATACAAAGAGGACATTCAAGAATCCCTGTGTAGAGGTCATTGCAGACAGGAGCTGAGGCTCCTGAAGAGCAGTTAAGCAACTACTTCCTGGTCATGTGCACCCCAGCCAAGGTCAGGTACTGCAGCTCCAGCTCTTATTTGAATATATCCTCTTGGGAGCTTCTAAATCCTGATCCTGAGATCTCAGACCCTTTTGAGTAGCTAGAATGACAGATGTGAGCTACCGGTGCCCAGCTACATTGATTGATTCTTATGTTGAACCATCCTTATATTCCTGGAATAAATCTCACTTGATCGTGTATATAATCCTCTTAATTTATTGTTGGTTTAGGTTTGCTATTATTTTGAGGGATTTTGCATTTATAGTCATGCAAGAAATAAAAAATAATTCTCTTAAAAATACAAAGAATTGTCCAGTTGAAGATAGTCAAGTTGCAAGGGAGACTTTGCCTTCTCTCTGCCTGCCTAAAAGTAACACAAAGACTGACAAAGTGGGGCTGGGAAGGTGGCTCAGTGGTAGAGTGCTTGCCTTGCATGCATGAGGCCCTGGGTTCGATTCCTCAGCACAACATAAGCAGAAAAGGCCGGAAGTGGGTCTGAGGCTCAAGTGGTAGAGTGCTAGTCTACAGCTGAAGAGCTGAGGAACAGCACCCAGGCCCAGAGTTCAGGCCCCATGACTGACAAAAAAAAGACTGACAAAGATATAGGCCTTTCTACCTTCCTCCTTCCTTTTCCTACCTAAAGACTATGTGTAAATTCTGCTTTGTAATGCTTGCTTAGGAGATCAGAGAATGGAGGCACCCAAAGTATCCTCAAGAAGATTTCACACTTAGTTTTCCAGTTTTCCCACCTCCAAAGTTTGGGACTACTTTTTCTTTGTCTTGTTACTTCTCTAAAATGTATTGGTTTTGGTTGAACCTTTAAGGCATCGTTGTAAGCAATGCTTTGAGTGACTTTCCTACAACGCATGGTAATATTTTGCTAGTTTTTCCCCTTGTAAGTCTGTCTTTTGTCTCAGGAATTTTTGTCTCAGCTACTGGTTTGAGAAAATTGATGTCTGCCCCTTTTAGTGAGAAGCAATACTGATTCTATAGTTTTTCTTTCCTTGTGGTCATTTTTGGCTGTGGTGTCAGGAAATTAACATATATCTACTTTATTGATAGTATTTTTGTTGTTGTTGTTGTTTTGTTTTTGGAATTTTCTTTCTTGCCAGTCCTGGGGCTTTAACTCAGTATCTGGGCACTGTCCCTGAGCTGCTTTGCTCAAGGCTAGCACTCTACCATTTGAGCCACGGCACCATTTCCAGCTTTTTATGTGGTAATGGGGAATCAAACCCAGGGCTTCACACCTGCAAGCAAACACTCTACAACTAAGCCACATTCCTAGCCCTCTTGATACTATTTTTGAGTACTTAAAAATTGAACTAAATTGGGCAGCCATGGATCACACCTATTATCCTAGTTACTCAGGAGACTGAGATATGAGGATTTGGATTAGAAGCCAGCCAGAAGTCTCTGAGACTCTTATTTCCAATTAGCCACCAAAAAGTGAGAAGAGAGGTGTGGCTCAAGTGGTAGAGCACTAGCCTTGAGTGAAAAACTAAAGAATAGTATGTGTGTGTGTGTGTGTGTGTGTGTGTGTGTGTGTGTGTGTGTGTTCTTAGGAATCTACTAGGATCCAATTATGAAGGCTACACTCAAATGAACTTATCTAATCCTAATCACTTTACAAAGGCCCCACCTCTAATACTATAGTCAGATTAAGTTTCCAGGCTTTTAAAAGCTGATGATGGGAATTAAATTTCAATCTATGAAGCCTTGTGTGTGTGTGTGGTGGTGGTGGTGGTGGGGTAATGGTGGTACTTAAACCATAGCCTAAACATACCACTCAGAAACCCAGTCTCAAGGAGCTTTGAGATGAGGCTTTTGTACTGATTATCTGGTGTCTAAGGCTATGCTTTGAAACAGTGAGAATCTAAACTTAAAAAAAAAAATTAACATTGGTCAATGGACAAAACAAAAATTTATGAGAAATGTTTCGTTGATTCACATAAGAAGAAAATATATGCTTACCACTTGGCTTGTATTTCCAAGTATATCAAAGAGAACATTGCCATTGCTTTCATTTAGATGGAATGCCAGTATTAGATTGTGTGTACTAAGTAGCTGAAGGTCTGTTATTGCTGCTATGAAATGGGGAGGCTGGGTCTAGCCAGCACCATCTTGGCCATGTGGTAGATAGAGAATTGGTAACCATCTTAACTGGAACCATCTTGTCTTCATGGTGGAGGAAGGTGAAGTCCTACCTCCCAGGTGATGAGCATGCCTGAATTCCTAGAGGCAGGGGTGGGAACTTGGAGGAAAGGTTACTGGACCTGTCAGTCCTGTGCCTTGAATTTGGGAGACTCTGTAGTTCCCTGTGACCCTGCCCTCTGCCCCTGACACTAGTTAGGCCCAGACCAGCTCAGGCACCATAACACCATGCCTCGTGTTTGTCTCTCTTGTCTCATGTCCCATGGCTCTCCTCCGGTCACCAGGGTATCCCACTTCAGCTCTCCACTGGAGATGAGCTGGTTTATTAGTATTTTTTTTTCTTGCTCTTTCTTTCCTCTCCTGCTCTCGTGGCTCAGTTTTCTGACAGTGTTATGTATATTGGAGGGGCTGCAGGTCTTTGTGACCCAAGTTCATCTGCAGTCACCAGCTCTCCAATAAAGACCCCCAATTCAACCTCTTAAAACGTGGCTTCTCTGTTTTCTCACGACTGGATTAGTAACTGAAATACCTTACAACAGACAGCTACAACAGCTATGCCAAACTAGTTTAGGCTGAGTAATTTACAAATAATAGAAGCTTATCACAGTACTAGAGGCTGAAAGTCCACAATTAAGGTATTGGCAATTTGGTGTCTGGGCAGAACTTTACCCTCTGCTCTGTGGAAGGTGTCCCTTTGCTGGGTTCACAAATGGCAGAAGAGCAAGGTGGCTTCCTATAACCCTTTTTTCTTCTTTGGTACTAAGGGTTGAACTCAGGGCCTTGTACTTGCTAGTCAAGGTCTTTGCCATCTGAGCCATACTTCTAGCCCTTTTTAGTTTAGTTGTCCTTTAGAGAGGGTCTAGTGTTTTTGCCTGGGCTGGTCTTGAGCTAAGATCTCTGCTTCCTCACATAGCTTGGATTTACAGGTTTGAGCCACTGTGTCTAGAATAATTATGATGGAAGTTCTCTTTTAATAGTACTTAGGGTTGGAACTAAAGGTGCTTGCTAGAAAAGTGCTCCATCACATTCACCATGCCTATTGCTTTTTCTTAACCTCTTTTATTTTGTGCTAATCCTGGGGCTCAAGCCTGGATGCTGTCCCTGATCTTTTTTGCTTGAGGCTCAAGCTCTACCACTGCAGCCACAGCTTCACTTCTGACTTTTTGGTGGTAAATTAGAGATAAGAGTCTCATGGACTTTCCTACCCAGACTGGCTTTGAACTGTGATCCTCAGATCTCAGCCCCCTGAGTGGCTAGGATTACAAGTAGGAACTCCCAGCACAGCTCAACCTCTTTATAAGGTCATTAATCCAAGTCCCGAGGCCTTATCCCTTAATCTTTTCCTAAAAGCATCCCCGTCTTCAAGCAATCACACTGATCCTTAATCTCCAGTATGTGAATTTGGGGATTTGCTAACATGCAGGACCATGGTACTTCATAAAGCACTTTTCCAGTGTTTCTCCTGAACTCTTATTTAGTAAACTATGTCTGGAAGCCAAGTAAGTTGCCTTTGCTTGAAGAGTTTGAATTGCATGCCAGGCTTTAAAACAGTGGCATTCGGGCATGATTCTTGAATTATCAGCAGCAGGAAGAGTAAGTGGTACCTGCTTTAGAAACTACCTAATCAGAAACTCTGGGGGTTGTGTTAAAGCCCTTTAAGTGCATATTCACATTTGATAACCACTGATTACACTTTGAAATAAACAATGTAGTAACAAGTCCAGATGTGAGAATATAGATGTTACTATCTATAACGTAGTCTTATAAAGAAGGATTGTATCTGTCACAGAAAAAGATTGTATTTGTGACCCTTTTCTAGGTTGGTGTGGGAACTGCAGCCCAATCAGAAATGTGAATGTTAGGATTAAAGGAAGCAATAAGAATAGTATTGCTGAAGTAGGTGGTACCTGCCTATAATCCCTATGGAGGCAGGACAATCATGTGTGTTCAATGCAAGTTTGGTCTACATAGCAAGACCCTGAGTCTAAAAATCAAGGGAAAGAAGATGGGTGAAGAGAATGATTGGTTTATTATAACACAATGAGCATATCTGTTTAAAAGATGCATATAAACTGGGCATGGTGGCAAGCACCTGTAATCCTAACTACTCAAGAGGTAGAGATGAGAGGATCATAGTTTAAGGTTTACCCAGGAGAAAGTTGCCAAGACTTCATTTAAAAAATAAGCTGTAGGGGGCTGGGAAGGTGGCTTAGTGGTAGAGCGCTTGCCTTGCATGCATGAGGCCCTGGGTTCGATTCCTCAGCACCACATAAGAAAAAAGCCGGAAGTGGCGGTGTGGCTCAAGTGGGAGCGTGCTAGCCTTGAGCTGAAGAGCTAAGGGACAGTGCCCAGGCCCAGAGTTCAGGCCCCAAGACTGGACTCCCTCCCCCCCAAAAAAAGCTGTGGGGGCTGGGAAGGTGGTTCAGTGGTAGAGTGCTTGCCTTGCATGCATGAGACCCTGGATTCGATTTATCAGCACTGGAAAAGCTGGAAGTTGCGCTGTGGCTCAAGTGGTGAGTGCTAGCTTTGAGCTGAAGAGCTGAGGGACAGTGCCCAGATCCAGATTCAAGCCTCATGACTGACAGAAACAAACAAACAAACAAACAAAAGCTAAAATCCAGTTGTGTCAGAGGATCATGGTCTGAGGTTAGCCTTGGTAAAAGCATGAGATGCTGTCAGAAAAACAAACTAGGAGTAAAGGGCTGAGGGTATGGCTCAAATGGTAGTGTTTGCTCATCAGGCACTTATCAGGTCTCTGAGTTCACTCCTAATACTGGGAGAGAGAATGCATATATCCTTCAGAAGGTTGAGAATATTTAGACCTTTAGGACAGCCTGGAAGCATGAGGAGAAATGCAAGAAAAAAAGGCAGAACAGAAACAGGATTAAGACTTGGAGGAGGTTTCCTCAGGAAAAGTTATACTTAGTTGCACAATTGCTCTTAGTTACTTTTTCTGCTCCTATACTCACCAGAAGTTCTAAAATGTTTTCCTTGGAGTGAGTGGGAGGTTATATACAACATTTAGTTTACAACACTTTGTATTAGATGCACATTTGATTTGGTTTGTTTTCATATAATAGTATCAGTGCTTTAATGAAAAAGTAATTGATTTATCATTTATGTAATACAAATCTAAAGGTTTGTAGTTAAAAGACTTTTATGACAACTAACACTTGTCTTTTGTGTTCAATTATTCTAGATGATAGCTCCCATTCTCAAGCTATTACCTTACTGTCCAATATGGTAGTAGCAGCCCCAATAATGGCATCTGCTTTAGGCTACCAACAAGAAGGAGGGGCTGAAGAGCAAAAGGTGCATGCCTCAGCTGGGTCATTTCTCTTCAGATAGCCATCCTGGAAACGAAATACAATCAATATATTCCACTGACCAACATGTAGTATTATTGGCCATTCTTAGTTGCAAAGCAGTCCTTGGAAAAGTAGGCCTTAGCTAGGTACTCTACTACTCTGTATGAAATTAGATTCTCTTAGTAAAAGAGCAAGGAAACAATGAATAGTAGGTTGCAAGGATCAGCTCTGCTCTAGGTTCCTTAATTATTATCTTTTTTTTTTTTTTTGCTAGTCCTGGGGCTTGAACTCTGTGCCTAGGTACTGTCCCTGAGTTTCTGTGCTCAAGGTCAGTGCTCTACCACTTGAGCCACAGCTCCATTCCCAGATTTTTTTTTTGTCGGTTGTGGGGCTTGACCTCTGGACTTGGGCGCTGTCCCTGTGCTCTTCAGCTCAAGGCAAGTGCTTGAGCCACAGTTTCTAGTGGTTTACTGGAGATAAGAGTCTCACAGACGCCGGGCGCTGGTGGCTCACGCCTGTAATCCTAGCTACTCAGGAGGCTGAGCTCTGAGGATCGCGGTTCAAAGCCAGCCCGGGCAGGAGAGACCGTGAGACTCCTATCTCCAATAAACCACCAGAAAACCGGAAGTGGCGCTGTAGCTCAAGTGGTAGAGCGCTCGCCTTGAGCTGAAGAGCTGAAGAGCTGAGGGACAGCGCCCAGGCCCGGAGTTCAAGCCCCATGACCGACAAAAAAAAAAAAAAAAAGAGTCTCACAGACTTTCCTGCCCAGGCTGGCTTTGAACCTCGATCCTCAGATCTCAGCCTCCTGAATAGTTAGGATTACAGGTGTGAGCCACTGGCGCCTGGACTTTTCCTAGATTTTTTAAATTAGTAGTTTAGTGGGAGATAAGAGACTTATGGACAACTTTCCTGCTAGGGCTGGCTTTGAACCTTGATCCTCAGATCTCAGCCTCCTGAATAGCTAGAATTACAGGTGTGGGTCACTGGCACCCAGCTCCCTAATTATTCTTATTGATCTTTTTTTAAAAAAAATTAACATTCTGCCTACAGATAATATATTGACAAAGTAAGTCTTGTTCTTTTTTTCTTTTTTTTTTGGTCGGGCCTGGGCCTGAACTCTGGGCCTGGGCGCTGTCCCTCAGCTCTTCAGCTCAAGGCTAACGCTCTACCACTTGAGCCACAGCGCCACTCCCAGCTTTTTCTGCTTATGTGGTGCTGAGGAATCGAACCCAGGGCCTCATGCATGCAGGGCAAGCACTCTACCACTGAGCCATCTTCCCAGCCCGTAAGTCTTGTTCTTGTTACTGTCTAATATAAGCATCATCTGAGATAAAATAGGATTTAAAGAGATATAGCACAAATAAGAAGATGATGGGAATAGTGTGTGTGTGTGTGTGTGTGTGTGTGTGTGTGTGTGTGTGTGTGTGTGTGTGTGTGTGTGTGTGTGTGTAAGTGAACAACAGTTAAGCAGGGCCAAATGAATGTTTACCTAGCTCCAAATACTTGGAACAGGGTATTCTTAAGGGAGGATTTCACTGCACTAAACGATGAGGTTTTCTACCCTACCATCAAAGTCTCTCTCAGGGACATAAATAATCTTCCTTCTTAGGTCACAGAGGGACCTCTAAGTGCTTAGCTCTTGCAAAATTTTGAAAAACAAGAAAGAGTGGGTATTAAAGGTAGTCATCATGCCTGCCACATTACTCTAGAAAACAGTATTTACTTTTTAGACTACCCATAGTTGCATTCCCCATTATACTGGGTTATGCTGAAACATTGGCATGGTACAGTTTATGCAATAAATCTTAATGTACTTTATTCACTCAGTAGCTATTTATTAAGTATCCTTTAGGTGTTTGCCCCTGGAATTCTTTCTGTAGGCACAAAACACAAGGTCACTTGCCTCATGGAGTTTAGAGTGGAAGAGGGTGGTGAAAGTTGTAGATCCTAAGTAAGCAAAAGTGAACAGGTAGTGATAAATACTGTGAAGCCAGCAGAAGAATGTGGTAAAATATGATAGAGGTGAGATTGTTTATTTATTTACATCTTTATTTTTGTGCTACCACTATGCCTTGAACTCAGGACCTGGGCATTGTCTTTTTTTTTTTGGTCAGTTGTGGGGCTAGGCTTGAACTCTGGGCCTGGGCGCTGTCCCTCAGCTCTTCAGCTCAAAGCAATTGCTCTATTACTTGAGTGGCAGCGCCACTTCCAGTTTTCTGGTGGTTAATTAGAGATAAGTGTCTCATGGACTTTCCTACCAAGGCTGGCTTTGAACTGTGATCCTCAGATCTCAGCCTCCTGAGTAGCTAGGATAACAGGTGTGAGCCCCGGCACCTGGCTTTATTTTTATTTTTTTTAACTAAAGGCTGGCACTCTACCACTTGAGCCATATCTCCCCTTTTTAGCTTTTTGTTACTTAATTGGAGATAAGAGTCTCATTGAATTTTCTGCCCAGAATTTTCTGGCTTCAAACCTTTGTCCTCAGATCTCAACCTCCTGAGTATGTAGGATTACAGGATTAAGCACCAGTGCCCAGAAGGGGCAGTTTTAGATGAAATTTCCTTGAAGAATCAAGACATAAACTAATACAAAGTTATTAAACAACACATGGATGCAATGAGCATTAATTGAGTAGATCTGTGATTTTCCTACTATACACATGAAGGATGAATTTTTATTTAAATCAAATTTCAACCAAAAAACCCCTGTATCAGCTAAGCACAAGTTCTTTTTTTTTTTTTTTTTTTTTTTTTTTTGGGTCCGGTTGTGGAGCCTGAACTCTGGGTCTGGACACTGTCCCCCAGCTCTTTAGCTCAAGGCTAGCGCTCTACCACTTGAGCACAGTGCCACTTCCGGCTTTTTTTCTTTTTGTATATGTGGTGCTGAGGAATCGAACCCAGGGCCTCATGCTTGCAAGGCAAGCGCTCTACCACTGAGCCACCTTCCCAGCCCTAAGCACAAGTTCTTGAATACTAAAGATTAGATTCTCTGCATTATTAGGTTCATTTTGAAGCCCATACAGATCTTAGTACGTGTGCCTTCAGAGTGAAACAATTTCAGTATAGCTCTTGCTTAATCCCTATGCTAGTTACTTCTGGGAAATGGAATATCTGAGTAATCTCATTCAACTTTTCAAGCATAATGACACAAGGACACTGGCAAGGAGAATTCTGTTAAAAATGAACACATTAATTGATCTTTGAAAAAAATAGTTTGATAATTATAATCTATGATTTTGTAAAGTCATATGTGTGTGGAAAAAGGACGTTGACATCTGCTTGGAGTAAAGGAAATAGTTCCAGTGGGTGGAACACAGTTATTCATTTGGTGTTTATAACAAAAATACCAATTACTCATATTGTGATGTGCATTTACATCATATAGGCATGCAAGATTTCATCTCTGATATATAAGAAAGTCACAAAAAATCCAACCAAACTCAGTATAACTTTTTTTTGACAATTAAACTTGATTCTCATTGTAACAGAATCATATCTGTAATTAGAACCAAGTTTAGCATCTCTTGGAATTTGGAAGAGTTGACATTTTTAAGAAAATAATCAAGCATATGTGAGAGGATGTCACCAAGATAGTTTCACATGAAAATGTGAAACTTTAAGAACCAAAGAACTTAAAAAAATGGCATCAGGCATGAGTAATACAGAGTAGAATCTGGACCTAGACAGGAAATTTAGCTTCAGGAAATAAAGCATAAATTAGGAGTAGGAGGATCCAGACACTTTATTGTGTTTTAGAGAAATGATTGCTAGCTCCCTTCTGGTCCAATATATCTGGTACAAAGCACCTAAGATTCAGTATTCACGCAATATTCAGTATCACACATACATATATATGTCTAAACATATGTAGACAAATGTATAAATACACATGTATATAAACACAAATACATCCAAATATATACATATATGCATATATTATATACACAAAAATATACACACAAGTATAATAAAATTCACCCATTGTAAAAGGTATAGTGTACAGTCCAGGGCTGGGAAGGTGGCTCAGTGCTAGAGCGCTTGCCTTGCATGCATGAGGCCCTGGGTTTGATTCCTCAGCACCACATAAGCAAAAAGAAAAAAGCCGGAAGTGGCGCTGTGGCTCAAGTGGTAGAGTGATAACCTTGAGCTGAAGAGCTGAGGGACAGCGCCCAGGCCCATAGTTCAGGCCCCACGACCGGACCCCCCCCCAAAAAAACAAAACAAAACAAAACAGTGTACAGTCCAGTGATTTTGGGTAAATTCAGAAAGCTGTATAACTGTCACCTCAATCAATCTCTTTTCTTTTTCATCTTTTCCTGTTGTTTCTGAGGTAGAAACCATTTTATCTTTTTTTTTTGGGGGGGGGGTCCGGTTGTGGGGCCTGAACTCTGGGCCTGGGCGCTGTCCCTCAGCTCTTCAGCTCAAGGCTAGCGCTCTGCCACTTAGGCCACAGCGCCACTTCCGGCTTTTTTCTTTTTGCTTATGTGTTGCTGAGGAATGGAACCCAGGGCCTCATGCATGCAAGGCAAGCCCACTACCACTGAGCCACCTTCCTAGCCCCACCATTTTATCTTTCTTGTATAAAGGTTGTAATGAGACTGAAATGCTTAAGCAAGTACCAGGGATGCAATGGTGACTCACTGAGAGTGAGTGCAATAGACGTGGTTCAGTGGAGGAAGAGACAGTGATGGGAGACTACTGAGAGTGGTCACTAGCCAGGCCTTAGTCAGGATGCTAGACTTCATATTCTTACATCCCTACTTACCTAGAAGTTAAGCTCTCTGAGCTTCAGTTTACTCACCTGTAAGAAAATAATCCTCTACTTCTTGGAGAATGGAATGAGCATGCAAGGCACCCAGCACGATGACCACAACCATATGATTAATTTATATGGAACTTTGGTACACCAATGCTGGTTAGGGGCAAGGGAGTAGAGGTACGAAATGGACAGCAAAAGGTCACAGGGACCTTTTTGGGGTATTCGACGTCAAGTTACACACAGATGTGGTTTATCTTACTGTAAACTAAAGCTGGCCCTGTCAACTCTAGCACAGCTTTTGCATATTCGGCTGGATGGATGGTTCAATTGTCCTACCCGTCCGCAGCAGGAATCAATTGCTGACAAAAAATGCTTGCTGCGTGCCTACTGTGTGCAGGGCGCCATCTGTGCTTGGCAGACAGTCTTGGGTGGGAGAGGTAGAGAACTTCTGCCCTGCGTTTTTCCTGTTTTCCACACAGGCACAGAAGCCGTTCTTGTATCTGAAGAGAATGCCCTGGATGTAAGGTACGGACAAGTGGGGTGCGGGGCATCTCTCAGGGAGCCAAGGTCACCCCTGGTAGGCAAGAGAAACAGATTGGCATCAAGCCACGTACCAGGTGGACGCTTCCCGGGGGAAGACGACCAGGATCTCAGCCTGGTCTGTTCCAACCACTGCACGTCCCAGGCGTCCGTGCTCGCCCTGCCCAAGGAGCGGGAACCCTCGGGGTCCTATTCCTGAGAGCGAGCCCGACCAGCCGCGTCTACTATGCAAAGTGACTCCGCCCACTCGAGTCGGGGTGAGGGGGGGGGAGGTAGGGCGAGCGACGGGAGCGGTGGTTGGCTACTTCTGTCCGGGCCGCGTGTAGAAGGCGGGACTAAGCCTGCGGGGGGCGGGGCTAGCGCCGGGTTGGGGGGGGCAGCCGCCCGGCGTCCTGCTCGGGAAATGGTCGCTGTGCGGGCTCCGCGGCGCCGGGGGCGGGGACAACCTCCTCCCGCGGAGCGCGGGGCCGCCCCCTTCCTCGCTCGCTAGCTCCCAGCTGAACCTCCAAGCGAAGAAGACAGAGTCGGCTCGAAGTTCCCGGGTTGGTTCTCGTCCACCTGGCAGCGGCGGGAGGAGGAACATGGCGCTCGTAGGCAACCGAGTGGAACTGGAAGCGGACGAGGTACTGGCGGCGGGGCGGTGCGGGGCCCGGGAGGGATGCGGATCCCCGCGGGGATGGCGAGGTCCCGCCTCCAGCCCCCTGCCGCTTCCTCCCCTCTCCCCGCGGTCCCGGGGACCGGGATCCACTCTCGGTGACCCTGAGGCCAGGGCAGGGGTGGCGGCGGGGCCACCTGGCCTTGGCAGGTCTGTTGCGGGCGAGGCGAGGGGGTCCGGTTGGCGGGCGGGCACCTGTGGGGGGTGGGGTGGGGAACTCGGAGGGACCCCGCGTGGGGGCCCGCGGCGGGCCGATGCGGGCGGGCGCGCGCGCGCCGGGGACTCGCATCCGGACGCTGGAATTGGTGCCGTCCTTGTGGACCAGGCGATCTCGCCTTCTATGGAAGTTTGAGATCAGTTGTCAGAGGCGGGGGGTGCGAGGACAGCCGGAGCCCCGGGGTACCGGGGCGGGCCGGCGAGCCGCTGGCCGGGCTGCTGTGGCCTATTGCCGGGTTGCTTCCCGCCTCCTTTCCCCCCGGGCCGGGCCGCTTCCCCGACCCGCCGAGTCCGCAGTGTCGGTGCCGGAGGGAGGGGAGGAACTTGGAGAACCGACTGCGTGCGGCCTCTGACGGCGATCTGCACTTGGGAGTCACTGAGCACTTCCTCCCGCGCGTGGCGGCGGGCGCTGCGGACCTGTGGATGACTCTCCGCCCGGTCCTTTCAGCACTCGGCAGCCGGGGAGAGCGCGCCGTCCGGGCGGACGCGGGGAGTTGAGACGCAGGTTCCAGCGGGGCGTCCCCCCCCCCCCCAAACACCCGCACGCAGCCACCGCTGCTGCCATTTTACCTGACTGGACTTTACAAGTCGCTCCCCGGGGAGGCTTGGGTTTCTGATGATGCAATCCTTAGATGATCTGGAGGGAGCGGGTTAGGGTTCCTGACTAGCTGTCCCGTGGCGACCAGTAGATTCCATATATAAATGTGTACCTTGAAATAAAAGCAACGAGGACGGGATGCAGTCCCTCGACACGACCGTCCAGAGCCTGCCTGGCGGAGGGGACGCGGGCCAGCGAGCCGGACCGAGCTTGTTTAGATGCATAGGTGGTTGAAAACTTCCAACACGTGAAAGCAGAGGAATGATAATATTCATTGCCGTTTCCATCAGTATCGGCTTCTGTTACACTGTCTTTTTGGTGCGACCTTCTCCCCCCCCCCCGCCCCCCCCCATTCCTCTCTCTGTCATCGAGTTCATAACGCTTTCACAGGGCTTTGGCTACACTTTAACTTCATCCCACAAAAGTTTTTATGGTTCATTTTTGTGTATTACATATACATCAGTGTCTATGACATCTGTATTATTGAAAATATCTCTATTCCTGGGATTCAAGACTCCATGTCACTAATTGCTGAACCCAGGCTTGCCCTCAACTGTTTCCGTGTGTGTAGCCATTTAGTTTAACCGAATTAAAAATGAGGAAACATGACTGGGCGTGGCTAGTAAATGTGGAGTGAAATGTCTACATCCTGGTATGCTTGTAGAGAAAATCTTGCACTAGGTCACTGTTGCTGTGATTTACTATGGAGTAGGGCTTAATTGAGAGGATATTAATAATGCTGACAATAGATGCAAACTGGCACTGTTCTGGCAAACAGACATGTGTACCCTATCTAACCACAAGTTAGCTGTGGAAGACTCTAGCTCTGTGCGGAAGTTAAATTTTAGAGTAGCAGACAGTCTGGCACAAAGATATTTGGCAAATAAATGTATGAATGACTGTAGAAAAGATGTCGCTTCATGACTTCTTAGCTTTTGCCATAACATCACTGGCTCTTGACCTCTGTCCTTCATTGTATGTCATATGATGTATTATGTAACTTTAACAAGAATTTATCGAGCATTTTCTTTGTGCTCAAATTTGATAGGTGGTGGGGAGTGTAGTTGTGGAGGTAGGAGGGTAGGGATGGTAGGGGAAAAACAAAGAGGAGGCAACAATGCTGGATAAGAAATGTACTCATTACCTTGCTCATGCAACTGTAACCCCTCTGTACAGTATTTTCACAATAAAAAACATTAAAAAATTCAATATGTGCCTTATGTGGAAAGAGAAGTCACAGAACTTCTGTGAAGTACAAGAACTCTAGAAAACAGTTGAAGACAGGATAAGCAAATAAGAATTATGGTGATGTAAATTGGAAATTCCTTTTTTTTGGGGGGGGGTAAGAGTCCTTAATTGTAAATGGTTGAAAAACTACCTAGAATGAATATGACTTTGTTCTTTAACTTTACCAGGTATGAAAAATGAAATAGCTATTTCGGCTATGAAGATTTTCATATGCTTAAGGAGATTTTGGCTGTCTTTTATGGTCATTATTTGATGGTTTTGGGAAGTAGAAAAGGGATAAAATGATATAGTTGGAAAAGAGACTAAGAATTAGGTAAACTCACTTCTCAGCTCTCTTTGCCTCATAGTCATTCACTCATTTATGTGAACAAAAACCTGATTCTGTTAGTACTAAGTCTTGGGGATATGTATAAGACAGGCAAGGTCTTTTTTTCCCCCCCTGCCAGTCCTGGGGCTTGAACTCAGGGACTGGGGACTGTCCCTGAGCCTCTTTTTTTTTTTTTGGTTGGTCATGGGGCTTGAACTGAACTCTGGGCTTGGGCACTGTTGCTGTGCTCTTCAGCTTGAGTGGAGCGCTCTACCGCTGGAGCCACAGCACCACTTCCGGTTTTCAAGTGGTTTATTGGAGATAAGAGTCTCACAGACTTAATGTCCAGCTGGCTGTGAACTGTGATCGTCAGATCTCAGCCTCATGAGTAGCTACGATTACAGGCTTGAGCCACCGGCGCCCAGCTTCCCTGAGCCTCTTTTGCTTAAGGCCACAGTGCTGCTTCTGACCTTTTCTGTTTATGTGGTGCTGAGGAATGGAACCCAGCACTTCATGTGTGCTAGGCAAACACTCTACCACTTAGCCACATTCCCAGCCCCAGACAAGGTCATTTTTATCGATAGTGATCTTGACTGAATGAATCTCAGCCTGAGGGCTCATTCATTATCTGAAGGAAAGGCGAGAGGGTTTTAAGCGTTCTACTTCTGAAAGTCTACGCTAAGTTGCTGGGGCAGGAGTGGAGGGAACGTGAAGCTCTTTATAGTAACAGCAAGTTAGACATTTTCTTGGGAAACTGATTTTGTTTATGTTTTTCTCCTGTCCCTCTGGTGGTAGGAAGGTAAATATGGGAGCATAGAGATTAGGACTTGTATCCTCTCTGGGGCAAAATTGGTCCTACGGGAGGGACTAGGACATCTGAGATAATATATTGCCCTTGGCCCTCTAGAGCTCAATTGATAACATCTTATCTTTTCAGTTTTTCCCCATTTGAGTTTTCCTGGATATTACAGGAGCAGCTCTGAAATCAGGTTCACAGAAAATGTATGGTATGCAAATTGATACAACAAATCTAAGGCAAATAGGTGGCTGTGATTGGAGGAGGGTTTACCAGGTGCTTGAAAGTAAAGTTATATCTCATTAAGTGACCTGCATATCCTCATGAGCTTTCATTGGCTGCCTTGTAGATGTTGCTTACAGTGGCTTTTTTCTTTCTTTCTTTCTTTTTTTTTTTTTGGTGTGTGACTTTATTTATTTATTTTTTAGTAGTAAGTGAAAATGGTTTATATAGTTTATATTTTAAAGTTAATCAACACTTTTTCCAGCACTTAACAAAGATTATTTCAAAGTGCTGGAAATTGATAATATGGGTGGTACTTGATTGAATAGTAGTTAGTTAAACTAAAATTACTTTCTCATGTGAAAACAAAAAAAGTTGAATAAAATGATCCTAATTTCTACTTCTTCTTTTCTTTTTCGGTCAGTCGGGGGGGTCTGAACTCTAGGCCTGGGTGCTGTCCTGTGGCTCTTCAGTGCCACTTCCGGCTTTTTCTGTTTATGTGGTGTGAGGAATCGAACCCAGGGCCTCATGCATGCAAGGCAAATGCTCTACCACTGAGCCACCTTCCCAGCCCCTCTCATGGGCTTTTCTGCCCAGGCTGGCTTTGAACTTCAGCTGTCAGATCTCAGCCTTCTGATAGGATTATAGGCCACAGTGTCTGACTTGAACAATGTTTTGAACTAAAAAAATATTGCATTGCTAATATTATATGTTATAAATGTTAGTAATTTTCATTTATAATTTCCTACATGCATTTTAAGAAAGTTACTCAATATAGTTGTCAGGTTAAATGTTAATATCGTTAAGATTTTGAATTTAACTTAATGTTTTTAGTCATTATGAGTATCTTGTCTATCATCTATCTCATATTTTATTTTATTTTATTTTTGTTTTTTGTTTTTCTTTTTGGGTCCGGTTGTGGGGCCTGAACTCTGGGTCTGGGCGCTGTCCTTCAGCTCTTCAGCTCAAGGCTAGCGCTCTACCACTTGAGCCACAGCACCACTTCCGGCTTTTTTCTTTTTGCTTATGTGCTGCTAAGGAATCGAACCCAGGGCCTCATGCATGCAAGGCAAGCGCTCTACTACAGAGCCGCCTTCCTAGCCCCTCTATCTCATATTTTAAATTAAAATGTGGGAAAGTTTACTTTTTTAGGGGAGTGATAATGAAAAAAGGTTGAGAAACAATGAGTTAGGGAAAGAAATGACTGACATGAAAGATGATTTTGGTCTAGTATTTGAAACATTTGATTCTGATCTAGAACATTTTTCTCTCAGAAGTTTAGATGAAGTTTCTTTTTTTTTTGGGGGGGGAGGGTCAGTCATGGGGCTTGAACTCAGAACCTGGGCACTGTCCTTGTTTTTTTTTTTCACTCAAGGCTAGTACTCTACCACTTTGAGCCACAGCATCACTTCCAGTTTTCTGGTTGCCTGGGCTGACATTGAACCTGGATCCTCAGCTAATCTCAGCTTCCAGGTTAGCTAGGATTATAGGCATTAGCCACAGTTACCTGGCTAGAGGAAGTTTTTTTTTTTTTTTGGGTCTGGTCATGGGCCCTGAACTCTGGGCCTGGGCGCTGTCCCTCAGCTCTTCAGCTCAAGGCTAGCACTCTACCACTTGAGCCACAGCGCCACTTCCGGCTTTTTTTTCCTGCTTATGTGGTGCTGAGGAATCAACCCAGGGCCTCATGCATGCAAGGCAAGCACTCTACCACTGAGCCACCTTCCTAGCCCCTAGAGGAAGTTTTGATAAAATTGGTTGCCTTGTGATTCATTCTTTCATTCTGTTGATATCTCAGATGTTAATGGCCTTTGGGTGCTGGAAATATACACTAGAACAAGATCGTTACTGTCTTTGAAAAGCAGGTGGTCTAGCAAAAAAAAAAAAAAAGTAAAAGAAAAACAGTTACAAAAGCAATTAGTTCTGTTTGGGGTAAGGTAGGGTTCAGGTTACATCTTAAGGTCCACAATAAACGCGGTGAGAGTATGTGTGATACTTTCAGTGATTACTCCAGTACAAACAGGAATGGTTGGCAATCTCTGCTTAGGACTAGCAAAGACTGCTAGTCCCCTGCTTGCTGGTCAGAGCAAGGGGGGGTAAAGTGCAGCCTTGGGTGGAAGTTGTGGTGGGTGGGGATTGGAGCAAAGCAGCCTCACCGCAGAAAGGAGAGCCTTGAGGGCTGAGATTGAAAGTCTGGATTAGATTTTATGATGTAGTAGTGTCTGGATGTCACGCTAAGGAGTCTGGGATACATCTCCTAAAAATTGAAATGAAGAAGGTTTTGGTGAGATAAATCTGGTCACGGTGCTGTAGGCTGATTGTGGATTGGCAGCTGGCGAGGCAGGCGCTGTTGCAACAGTACTTGTAGGAAGTGAGGCTTGAAGTGGAGGAAATGCTGTGGGGTTGGAGAGAAGAGGCCATGGAGAGAGGGGAAGATTTGACTTGGGGATCCGTTCTTCAGTTTGAAGGCGTAGGGAGGTGTAGGGAGGTGTAGGGGAGGTGTAGGGGAGGTGTAGGGGAGGTGTAGGGGAGGTGTAGGGGAGGTGTAGGGGAGGTGTAGGGGAGGGAGGGAAGAGGTGAGCCATGCAGTAGTAATCCTGGTTCTGTATGAAACAAGGTTGGGTGGCAGTGATGTTGCCTAGGGAGGAGAAGGAGGGAATATTATCTCTTTGGGTGTATATAGAAGTTGGGGAAGGAGACCTTGTGGATGGTTCAGAATTTCCTTACTGAGGGAGTCTGGGCAAAAATCAAAGTATTTTTATATATTGTATTTCTAATATGTGCAGGCTTGTGGAAGAGAAGTAGTACTAACTCTAGCTCAGGTTAACATACAGGCCATTTTGCTGAAACAGTCTGTCTTGAACTCCAATTCTATCTATTCTTTAAATACTACTTCTTGTTGATCCTTTCCCTGTGTCCCCGCCCTCTCTCCCCCCCTCCCTGTACCTGGGTAACCCTTTTTCAAATTATGTAGCCAGTTTCCTTCTATAGGCATCTGACAGTTCTTCATTGTAGGAGCTGTTTGCCTTAGCTCACTGTCCATGGATTTGTTACTAATTATTCATAGTGCAGATCTGATCTGTAATCTCTGTGAAACTCTTCATCCTTTTCATCTTGCCATCTGTGGACTGCCTTCAACTCCTGTCTTAGGTAGGGGCTCAGGCAGTGAAGTCTCCAGGAGTCGCTTTATTCCTTCTGCTTGCACTTGTAAGGCTTCCTGGGGAAGGGGTGTTCCTTTTTAAAAATCCCCTGTTGCTCACTAACCCTCCTCTTCTACTTCTGGGCTTATAGGTGTCCACTCCTGCCTGATGAATTCATTCTCTTCCCAGAGCCACTGTTGCCAGCATGTCAGATTAGTGAGCTCATCACACCCCTCTAAAGGGACCCTTGGTGTGTGGGATGACTGCTAGTTCATAATGCCATGGTGGGTCCTGGACTCTATTTAAAGATTATCTTTCTGTCTCTGTCTGTCTCTCTTAGTAGGGACTTTTTTTTTGCGGTGATCTGTGGACATGTTTTTTGGCACTGCTCTTGTAATGCTGACATATCGATAGGGACAATGTATTTTACGGTATTTCAATAAAACAATACATTGTATGTATTTGTTGAGTCTTATGATGGCTAATGAGAAGTATTTAGTCTGATTTATCTTGTGGGGCTCTGGGCTAGGTACTCTGAAGCAAACACAGTTTCTACCTTAGGTGATGGTCTAGCGGGTGGGGGCAGGTGTGTGTTGTGAACCACAGAGGAAGGATGCCCAGATGTGTTTGGAACACAGACAAGGGCACTTCACTCAGGGAAATACAGCCAGTGATGGTTCTTAATTTTGATTCATACTTACTAATATACTAGATGAATGAGGGTTAGCCATGTAGACATGATTTTGTTTTTTTTTTTTTTTTTGGGTCTGGTCATGGGCCTGAACTCTGGGCCTGGGCGCTGTCCCTCAGCTCTTCAGCTCAAGGCTAGCACTCTACCACTTGAGCTCAGCGCCACTTTCAGCTTTTTTCCTTTTGCTTATGTGGTGCTGAGGAATCGAACCCAGGGCCTTGAGCATGCGAGGCAAGCGCTCTACCACTGAGCCACCTTCCTAGCCCTGTAGACATGATTTGTTGGGGAAAGTTCTAGAAGTGTGTTTCAGGGAGAGTAAACAGCAGGATATAGTAGATAGAGTTTAGGGGGTGCCTATGGTGAACTGATAGCCTGAAGATGTAGTGTAGAGAGATGGAAAAAAGGGAGAGGGAGGGAACTCAAACTCACTTTTCCTCTGCCTTTTCCTGATATGAGAGCCCTTAGTTTATTGGATGGCACCTGGCTACAGGGGTAAAGTCAGTCTTTCCTAGTATACAGATTACGAAGAAGTCAATCCTGCTCTCACTGGTCCAGAAACAATGCTTCAATCTCCAGATAATCTCTTAATCTACTCAAATTGACACCTAAAAGTAGCTATCACAGATAAGGAAGGACTTTCTGAGGCAGACTGGGATGTGCCTTTAAAGGTTGAACTGTGGAGTGGTGTGTACTTTAGTACTTTAGGTGGTTCTGTGCAAAGAGGCTAATCAGGAAAATGAGATTAGAAAGTTGGGAGGCTGGTGGAGTTTTAATACTTTATTTTGTTTCTTGAAGGACTGTTTTAGCCCACTGAAGGCTATATATGTGCCAGAATAGCTACATGCTGGCTAGTGCATCATGAACAAGATGGAATTTCGACCTCTTATAAGAAAATGGGAATATGGACACAAATAGATAACCATGAAGTGTATAAGAGAGTCCAGAGAGATTGTAAGTGGCCCTGTGTCCTAAAGAGGAGAAAAGAAGGAAGGTTCTTCTGGGGCATTCAGCTGGGACATCAGCATGATGGTGTGTTCCTGCCAGCAGGAACATGGGAGGTCAGCTCACTTGACTTAGAGACCAAGTTCTTAGTGATTATATGTGATTCAGAACTTTAACCCTTTGGGCCTTGGTTTCCTCATAGACAACACAAAGGTTGAAATTAATGATGTTTATACTGTTCCTTTCTAGATGACATCTGTCATCTGGAAGGTGATGTTGATCTGGTGGCTACTAGGGGTTCAGTTCAGCAGGTAGGTAGGGAGGGAGCAGATCATCCTTCATTCTTCAGGTAGGGGAAGACACTGGGGAAGCTGGGCTTGGGCAGGAGTGTGGCAGCATGGTAGAGAGTTTGTGAAAATTAAGACAGCAGCTAAGGGGACAGCCGTGTGTGCAAACAACTCCGTGTTCCAGCTGGATTTTTTTTCTTTCTGTTCCCTCTTTTGACAGTGAGAGGAGAATCCTCCAGTACTTATTTATAAATAGCTTTTGGTTTTGTTTTTACTTTTTTGATAAAGCTGTTCTTTTTTGAGATGAGGATCTTTCTATTCTGCCAATATTCCTGGACTCAAGTGACCCTCCTAACTCAGTGTTCTGCCGCTGTGCCTGATGGAGGCTTTTTTTTTTTTAAAGCAGGGAGATTACATCCCTTTAGTTTCACTTTCTCCCTTCTCAATGCTATTTCCCAAGAATAGTATAAAACTACTGACTATAAACTGGAGCCAGGCAAGGTCAGACACGTTTGAGTTGAGGAATTCAATAGGCTTATGTGTAGTCATACAGATCTGTGAGAAACAGCAACCAACACTGTAGTGATTTGCAGGACCAGGCACAGTCTCCCTGAGGTTGTGCTCAGCCTTCTCTCTCTCTCTCTCTCTCTCTCTCTCTCTCTCTTTCTCTCTCTTTCTGCCTCCTTAGGCCACTGTGTCTTATAGCTCTGGGGTTTCTGGTATTTTTCAATG
Source organism: Dipodomys merriami (assembly GCF_024711535.1). Taxonomy (NCBI): domain Eukaryota; kingdom Metazoa; phylum Chordata; class Mammalia; order Rodentia; family Heteromyidae; genus Dipodomys; species Dipodomys merriami. The sequence continues at coordinate 187,311 of NW_027203604.1, forward strand.
CACAAAGCACAGTCTTCACACTCAGGGATAAAGAAAACAAACCTCAGATTCAGATCAAATGGGGCATGGTCTTTTTAAGGAGAGGCTTACAAGACAGATTGGACAGAGTGCATGAGTCCTAGAGAGAGTGAAGGCTGTCTTAGGTCTTCTCTCAGGAGCCTGTGTGTCATCTGTGTAGAACCATTCATCAAGTGCTCATTGACCAAGACCTTCTACTTCCTGTACAGAGCAGCTTTATACTTCTGAGGGAACTGAGTAGTCAGCTAAACTTAAGGCCTGATATCTTGCTTGCTGTCAGATCTTGGGCACATTATGTAACTTCTTTGATGCTTGTAACCGTCAAGGGTAAAATCAGATTGCATTTTATAGAGCACTGGGTATAGGAAGTAAAATGGTAGTTTTCTTTTCTCTTTAAGGTACAGCTCATTATTTATGGATTTGATGAACAATCTGCAGCTAATGTTTTGGTGTGCTAAAATAGTATTTTTTTGCAATCCTTTGAGAAGAATATTCTTCCAGAGCACATATTTTATAAACAGAAAGGAAGTAGTTGCTTATAGTCAGTCTGCTCTCTTAGGCACAGAATTAGGTTCAGAAACCATGAGCATTACCTCTAAATTCAGTACTCTTTCTACTAGATCAGGAGGCTGAAAACTGCATTAGAGGACCAATAAGGTACATACCCTTCTGCCAATTTTTTTTTTTTTTTTGGGTCCGGTCGTGGGGCCTGAACTCTGGGCCTGGATGCTGTCCCTCAGCTCTTCAGCTCAAGGCTAGCTAGCACTCTACCACTTGAGCCACAGTGCCACTTCCGGCTTTTTTTTCCTGCTTATGTGGTGCTGAGGAATCGAACCCAGGGCCTCATGTATGCAAGGCAAGCGCTCTACCACTGAGCCACCTTCCCAGGCCATCTCCTCCTGCCAATTTTATAGGTAAAATTTGATTGAAATACAATCTTCCCTTTTGTTTAGGTGTTGCCTGTGGCTACTTTTGCACTATAGTAGTTCAGTTGAGTAATTTTGGAACAGATTGTATAGTAGATACTGCCTAAATACTTAAAGGTCCTCTAAAATTTGCTGACCCTTGTACTGGATATGTACATTATGTATATATGTACATTATGTATATGTCTACATACATAGTAAGTTTGTTTATAATATGTTGTAAGCCTTATGAATCCAATTTACCTATTTCTGTTTATTTCTTATTTCACGTAGTTTTTATCAAAATAAAAGTATTTGATACATCCCATGAAATGGTATATGGTGCAGGTTCTGATGTGAGATGCATATGGGTTGAATTGCTGCTTTTTTTTTTTTTTTGTCAGTCATGGGGCCTGAACTCTGGGCCTGAGTGCTGTCCCTCAGCTCTTCAGCTCAACGCTAGTGCTCTACCACTTGAGTCACAGCGCTACTTCCGGTTTTCTGGTGGTTGGCTTTGAACTGTGATCCTCAGATCTCAGTCTCCTGAGTAGGTATTGCTGCTTCTTGTATAGCCTTGGATAGGTTGCTTAATCTCTCTGCTTCAGTTTCTTGATCTGTAAAATGGAACCAGTAGAACTTATTTCATAGGATTGTTGTGAGAATTAAAGATTACAGAGTGCTTGGGCATATGGGGCTCTAGTGTTGGCTTTCAGCATTGTTTTCTTAACCATGTACAGAACTGGCACTATATAAAGACTGGCCCTTCCAGACTCCCACACAACAGGCTTCTTCCCCTAGAGATTCCTGTAGAACAAATGCACTTTCAGGCTAATACTCAGGACTCCAGCTGGCAAATTCTATAAATTTACAGTCCCCACACCTTTCCTTTCCTGAAGGGAGACCCACTTAACACCAAAGAGAATAGTAAACATGAACTCAAAGGGCTATCTGTTCTGGGACCATCTTACAACTCAATAGGGTTAATATTTGCCAGCAAAAGATGTGGTAATGTCAGTAATATATTGGAAATGGCATTTGTCCACTGATGCATAAACAGTACTGTAACCTCTGATTTCTCTGTACAAGCTGTTGAGCTGTATAGCTCCTTTTCTTACTGGTCAACATTAGTGTTTTGGTTTTCATGTCCTGCCTATATGTTAATAGGAGACTGACTTGTAAGAGGCTGTTTTATCTTTGGTTACTGTTAATCTAGTTTGTGCAGCTGTAGCAGAACACTGGAGACTGGGTACTTTATGAAGTATAAAGATTTATTTCTTACAGTTTTATAAGCTTAGAAATTGAAGATGCAAATACCACATTTAGGGAGGACCTTGCTTCATTCTAACATGGCAGATGGTATCAGATGGTGAGAAAGCATGCATTGGAGAGAAAGAGGGCTGAGCTTTCATCAGGAACCTACTCCTAGAATCACTCATATCTGAGATAACTAACCTACTCCTCCTATCACAGAATTGGCATGGACCCATTCCTGAGTGTTCTGCCCTCAGGACCTAAGCACCACTCAGCACAGTTGCATGGGGGATTTAGTTTCCAACACATGAACTTGGGGGAATAGTTCTTGTTTGGGGAAGTTTTCTAGTATAAGAGTTTAAAAGGTAAAGGTAAAGTTTAAAGGTTGAAGGTAAAAATTTTCTAGCATAAGAGATTAAAAGGAAAGGAAGGTGGCAATATGCAAGCACTGGAGAAGACTCTTGCTCTGCTCCAATGTAATGTGCCAGGCCAGACTACTCTTTTTTCTTTTTTTGGTTGGTTGTGGGGGCTGAACTCTGACTGGGTGCTGTCCCTCAGCTCTTCAGCTCAAGGCTAGCGCCCTACCACTTGAACCACAGTGCCACTTCCAGCTTTTTTTCCTGCTTATGTGGTGCTGAGGAATTGAACCCAGGGCCTCATGCATGCAAGGCAAGCATTCTACCACTAAGCCAGACTACTCTTTAAATTGCAACTCTGTTCTCACCTTGCATCTAAAATCTGTACAGGGGCTGGGAAGGTGGCTCAGTGGTAGAGCGCTTGCCTTGCATGCGTGAGGCCCTGGGTTCGATTCCCCAGCACCACATAAACAAAAAGAAAAAAAAAGCTGGAAGTGGGGCTATGGCTCAAGTGGTAGAGCGCTAGCCTTGAGCTGAAGAGCTGAGGGACAGCACCCAGGCCCAGAGTTCAGGCCCCACGACCGGACCCCCCCCCCAAAAAAAATCTGTACATAGTTACTCATTGCCCTTGAGGTAAAATATGGTCACCCTGCTATGGCATAGAGAACTTATTTATGAATCCTCATGCATTCGTGTGAGAGCTGTACCTAACACCTGTAATCCTAAATTCTCAGGAGGCTGAAATCTGAGGATCATGGTTGTAGGCCAGCTGGGGCAGACAAAATGAGAGACTCTTTATCTATAATTCAGCCAGAACTAGAGGTGTGGTTCAAGTGGTAGAGCACTATCCTTGATCAAAACAGCTAAGCAAGAGTGCTAGGCCCTTAGTTCAAGCCCCCAGTACCAGCTCAAAAAATAAAAAACAAAAACCAACCCTCTTCCACCCCCCCTCCCAAACCCAGCAAAATAAAAACAAAACCAAACAAAAAACCCTTGACTGCTGGTTTTAACAAGCAGGTACCTTGTTAAGATGCATGCCTCTGAGTCTTCCCACCAGCAAATTTCACTCATAGTTCAGGGGTGAGCACTAGGTTTTTGTGTTACCTACATTTTTGTTGTTGGTCACTGGGCTTGAACTCAGGGCCTGAGTGCTGTTTCTGAGCTCTTTTGCTCAAGGCTAGTGCTCTACCACTTTGAGCCATAGCTTCACTTCTCGTTTTTCTAGTGGTTAGTTGGAGATAGGAGTCTCATGGACTATCTTGCTTCTGTTGGCTTTGAACTGCAATCCTCAGATCTCAGCCTCCTGAATAGCAAGGCTTACAGGTGAGCCACCAGTGCCTGTCCTTACATGGAATTCTGAGATACTGTGGTTCCTGATCTCATCTCCCTGGTCCTTTCTCACTTCCCCCAGGGCTTTCATCTTCTGTTTTTTTCTTGGTATCACTTAAGATTTCCTGCAGATAACATTGCTGCTCCAGCTTCTGCTGGAGAATAATCTCCAGATTCTGCTTCTTTCTTTCCCTGCCAGGTACTTACCAGCTGCTTGGCATCCCAGGCTGCCTCAAAAAAGAAATATTCCCCACTTGACATATATGCTGTGGCATCCAACCAGGATAAATATAGGTGCCCTGGTGTTCAGTAGAAAGCATGTCCTTTCTTCCCCCTAGAAACAAAGCAGCAAAGAAACTCACTTTAGTATTTTATTTATAGGACCATATTTTATCCTATCAGAGGAGAATTTGTCTCCATAATACATTAGCATTATCTCAATAAACTAAATGCCAACTTTATTGAGTTATGATTTATAGTTCACAACTTCTGTTTTACAATGGTATAAATCTAACTCAGGTTTTCACACATCTTAGACAAATGCTCCACCACCAGTGACTTATAACACCTACTTTAGAGTTCACTCCTTTTTTTTGTTTCCTGGTCTTGGGGCTTGAATTCAGGGCCTGGTGCTGTCCCTGAGCCTCTTTGTGTTCAAAGCTAGTGATCTACCATCTTGAGCCACAGCACCACTTCCAGCTTTTTTTGAGTAGTGTATTTGAGATAAGAATCTCATGGTCTTTTTTGCCCGGGCTGGCTTCTAGCTGCTGCGATCCTCACATCTCAGCCTCCTGAGTAGCTAGGATTACAGGCATGAACCAGTGGGCCTGGTCAGAGTTCACTCCTTTTACATGTTCAGTGATTGTTAGTACATTCATAGTTACATAGCCTGCAGCTTGCACCACAATCCAACTTAAGACATTTCACCCTTCTAAAAGATCCCTTGTGCCCGTTTCTCTTATCTGAGGTTTTTTTTTTTTCTTTTTTTGTGCCTGTCCTGGGGCTTGAACTCAGTGCTTGGGCACTGTCCCTGAGCTTTTGTACTCAAGCCACAGCTCTGCTTCCAGCTTTTTGTTTGTTTTTTTGTTTTTTTGGGTCCAGTAATGGGGCCTGAACTCTGGGCCTGGGTGCTGTCCCTCAGCTCTTCAGCTCAAGGCTAGCGCTCTACCACTTGAGACACAGTGCCACTTCAGCTTTTTTCTTTTTGCTTATGTGGTGCTGAGGAATCGAACCCAGGGCCTCTGGCATGCAAGGCAAGTGCTCTACCATTGAGCCACCTTCCCAGCCCCTGCTTCCAGCTTTTTGATGGTTGATTGGAGAGAAGTGTGTCTTGGACTTTCTTACCTTGGCTGCCTTTGAGCCATGATCTTCAGATCTCTGTCTCCTCGTAGTTAGGATTACAGGCATGACTCACTGGTACCTGGCTTATGTCAGCATTTTTAACACTTAAAATAATTAAAAAATTAAAAAAAAACAGTCACCAGGAGAAAATACAATTTTCCAAGCAAAAAGAAAGAGGAGCATCTCCTAAAGCATTAGTAAGCAAGACAGGAGAGCAGAGAAGGTTGCTTTGCTCTGCTGAGACATCATTCCAAAGAAAATCTTGAAGGGTTAGTGAATTAGCCCTGCCTATTTCACTGGGAAGAAAGCAGATTGTGTAATTCATATGGATGATGATGCGATTTTCTAGTTCCTTGTCAGAGGCAGTTGCTATTTATCACAAATGTTGCTTTCCGGCTGGAAGGATGCACACATAATTGCATTTCTAAGCCATCTCAGTTAAAAAAAGGGACTGTCATTGTATCCTGTTCAAGTAGAACAAAAAGTCAAAGATCAGCCTTTTTACCAGCACACCTGAATTTCAGACTTGTATCCCTTCCAAGCAAGGATTGTGGGAGAGAGGAAAGAACTGGGGCAGCTTGTAGCTGAGCAGACAGGGATGGGCTTTGGCAATGAGTCCTCAGGCAAGTTACTCTCCGAGAGCATCAATGTCCTTATCAGACCAATGGACATTTCTAAGGCTCACCTCAAGGTTGTGTGTAGCCCTGGCATTTATATGCTGAGAGCAAAATACCTTGAGGGTTGGGAAGGTGACTCAGTGGTAGAGCGCTTGTCTTGCATGCCTGAGGCCCTGGTTCGATTCCTCAGCACCACATAAGCAAAAAGAAAAAAGCTGGAAGTGGCTCTGTGGCTCAAGTGGTAGAGCTGGCTCAAGTGGTAGAGAGCTAGCCTTGAGCTGAAGAGCTGAGGGACAGCGCCCAGGCCGAGTTTAGGCCCCACGACCGGACCCCGCCCTCCCACCCCCCCAAGAAAAAAAATACCTTGAGGAGAAAAGGTTTTGTTTTTGTTTTAAAATACAAACAGTGGTAAATGTCCTTTGGGAAAACTGGCTCAAGTCAAGGGAACTAAGGACAGGGAACTTTGAGCTACAATTTCCGGACTCATTGGTTGGAGTTAAATGACAATATGTACACAACAACTTGCTTCCTAGGATAGGTGTAAAACACCCACAAAATGAAGATGATTATACTTGATTCTGTCAATGCTTTAAAAGCATTGTTTGGATGTTTATATTTCTAACAACTTACTTATTTAGTATTGGTAGCATATATGTGCATATGTGATATTTGTTTCTCCTAATACTTTAAGGTGAGCTCACCCAGGTGTGATGTTCACAAATCTAACCATAGAGCAAATTATGTTTGAAGTTTCAAAAGTAGAGCTACTAATTTAGAAAAAAATACTTTGTCTTATAAGTCCATAGTTTTCTTTACCATCCTTGCTATGGACCTCATAGTCTAAGGCTACATTTTATTGTAAGTGGGAGTGCATTTGAAAGTTTGCCAGCCCAAATGGGAATTTGTGGTCTATGTTTGGGAAGCAGGAAGATTGATTAGGCATGGACATTTTAAAATGAGGCTATGGCATGTTTAATGAACTCTTGTCTATTGAAGCTCTTGAAGTATTCCATTTCAGTTGTGGTAATGGGATACAACTGTCCTTTTTGGAAATTCCAGGAGCTTTGAAGGCCTCTTAGGCTTTGGGGGATTAATTTAAATTAGCTCTGCACAACAATAACAGTAACACCCTTAAATTTCTCTTTCTCTCCCTTGTAACTTGAACTTCCTTTGCCACTCAGTTGTCCCATGGAGTCTACTTATGGGACACTACTCCTTTCCCACTTTTCTGTGTCCACTGCCCCCTCCTCAATCCCATACCACTGACTTCTCATGCTTCCACTCCTGAGAGTACTGCTGTGTCCCTGCATCGTCTTTTTGCTCTGTGATCTGCTCTTTCCTCTGAAGCCCAAATGCTCTTTTTCAGATGTTAATTACATGTCAGCCCCTGCTCAATGCTTTTTTTGTGGCTGTCAGTAGCATTTAGAAGAAAACGGGTGCTCTTTCCTGTGATGTCGGTTCACTTTTTACTTAAGTTCTTTCTTCAGCTCATCTACTCCTCTCCCCATCCTTCCCTTCTTCATAGTCACTCTCATTCAATTTCCAGAACATGCCAACTTCCTTCCCACACAGTGCTTTTGCATGGGTGCTTCTTGGCCTGGCTGACTCAGTTACAACTAACTCCTGAACTTCCTGTCCCTCCTTGAGGGTCAAGTTCCGAGGGAGATTTTTTTCTTGGTTCCCATCTCCAAAGCAGCTTTTATCTTTTCTCTATTGCATGTCTGGTTTGGTCCCTCTTTGCTGAGATCACTATCATCAGTCTGATTATGTGTGTTTGTGTCCTTTGTCATCTGTCTCATTCTGTCAAGTGGCAGTTGCAGGAAACAGTGATCCTTGTGGGAAGTATAAGGAAGAAGAGTTTAAGAAGGGAATTAGCTGTTTACCAAGTGCATTGAAGGGCTGATGTTCACAAGTAACTCTCAGTCACATCTATGGCCAAGAATTTTAGGGCTGTTTTAGTAACATTTCCACTGCTGTGACAAAATATCTGCAATAAACAATGAGGAAATGTTTATTTTTAGTTTTAGTGTGTGGTTGCTTGGCAGCGTGGCTCTGAGCCTATGGTGGAAGTGGAGTAGAGCTAGCTGCTTATCTTACAATAGCTAATTGGAGTTTCAGAACTTCTCAGTGGTGTGTCTTCAGTGATAGAACTTCCTTCCTCAAGGCTCTTCCTCCTAAAGTCTCCACATCTCCTAATAGGGCAATCATCTGGAGGTGAGGCCTTCAGCTGGTGAGCCTTTGGGGAACTATAACTAGGGTTAATAGTTTACAGCATCCTTCCTGATTGGAAGCCAGAGTCAACAAACTTCTGGGGCTGGGAAGGATGGAACTGGGTGCCGGTGGCTCACACCTGTAATCCTAGCTACTCAGGAGGTTAAGATCTGAGGATCTCTGTTCAGAGCCAGCCTGAGCAGGAAAGGTCCTGAGACTCTAATCTCCAATAAACCATTCAGAAAAACTGGAAGTGGCACTGTGGCACAAGTGGTAGAGCACTATCCTTAACCTGAAGAGCTGAGGGACAGTGCCTAGGCCCAGAGTTCAAGCTTCACAACCGACCAAAAAAAAAAAAAAAAAAAGATGGAACTGGAAATAGCTAGATAAATGGGAGACAGTGGGGTTTGGCTGTTTGGAAAGCCGAAGACAGATAGAAGTGGAGGAAGGCTGAAGTTGGTAATGCGGTCTTCAGCTGTCTTTGTTAAGACTGATTCAGCAGGGCATCATACTAGGTGCTGAACTTAAGGCCATATTTAGGTGAGAAGCTCACCTGAGCTCACATGATCTCACCACAAACATCTAATTAATTGCCACACAAAAATAGTAACTCTGTGGTGGAGAAATAGGACACCTTACCAGGTGATTGGAATTAACATCACTGAAGAGAAGATGAACATCTATGCTCTAAGAGTAACTGCCTGGGGAAGGAAGGACTAGGTGCTCTTCTGTAGTAGCTTAGTAGCTGACTCTATCATAAAAATATACCAGACACAAGCTGGGTGCCAGTGGCTCACACCTGTAATCCTAGCTACTCAGGAGGCTGAGATCTGAGGATCTCGGTTCAAAGCCAGCCCGGGCAGGAAAGTCTGTGAGACTCTTATCGCCAATAAACCACCAGAAACTGGAAGTGGTGCAGTGGCTCAAGTGGTAGAGCACTAGCCTTGAGCTGAAGAGCACAAGGACAGCGCTTAAGCCCAGAGTTCAAGCCCAACAACCGACCAAAAAAAATATATATTCATATATACCAAACACAAGACAGTATATTGGAAATGAATTTTACAACTTGGAGAGGGGGGTGGAGTGAAGGAAATAGGAAGGTGGGGGAAGGAAGGGATAGTGGGAGAACAACAAAGGAGAGGGGGTAACAGTGCTCCATAAGAAATGTACTGATTGGGGCTGGGAAGGTGGCTCAGTGGTAGAGTGCTTGCCTTGCATGCCTGAGGCCCTGGGTTCGATTCCTCAGCACCACATAAGCAAAAAGAAAAAAGCCGGAAGTGGCGCTGTGGCTCAAGTGGTAGAGTGCTAGCCTTGAGCTGAAGAGCTGAGGGACAGCGCCCAGGCCCAGAGTTCAGGCCCCACGACCGGACCCCTCCCCCCAAAAAATGTACTGATTACCTTACTCCTGTAACTGTAACCCCTTTGTACAGCATCTTTTTTTTTTTTTTTTTGTCGGTCGTGGGGCTTGAACTCTGGGCCTGGGCGCTGTCCCTCAGCTCGTCAGCTCAAGGCGAGCGCTCTACCACTTGAGCAGCGCCACTTCCGGTTTTCTGGTGGTTTATTGGAGATAGGAGTCTCACGGTCTCTCCTGCCCGGGCTGGCTTTGAACCGCGATCCTCAGATCTCAGCCTCCTGAGTAGCTAGGATTGCAGGCGTGAGCCACCGGCGCCCGGCTTGTACAGCATCTTTACAATAAAATACAATTTAAAAAATACCAGACACTACATGAACAAAATCATTACTTATTATTTTTATTTTTGTTATTTTTATTTATTTATTTTTGCCGGTCGTAGACCTGAACTCTGGGCCTAGCCGCTGTCCCTCAGCTCCCACAGCGCCACTTCTGGCTTTTTCTGTTTATGTGGTGCTGAGGAATCGAACCCAGCGCCTCATGCATGCAAGGCAAGCGCTCTACAACTGAGCTACCTTCCCAGTCCTACTTATTATTTTTAAAAGAGAAACAGACTGTATTCTCCAAACTTGTTGATGCTAAAAAGATAAAGATGTAAAAATGCTCCAGATTAAAGGAGTCGAAAGAGACCTGACACCTAACTGCCTTGGCCAACCCTAGACCACATTTTGCACTGTAGAAGAAAAAAGCCTGTCACAACCATTGTTGGGTCAGTTGGCAAAACGGATGGACAGTAAAGCAGTTTAATTTACGGAAATGAGTACCTGTACAGTGGTAAGTAAGTGAATACCTCTATTTTTAGGAAGCACATCTTCAAGTATTTATAGAGGTCAAGGACTACATTTACCTCTAAATTATTTGCAATTTACTCTCAAATGGCTGAGGAAAAAACTGTTTAGCTAGATAGGGGAAAGGAAAGGAAGGTGGAGGGAGAAGGAAGAGCAGATTATAAAATAAATGGGAAAAATGTCAACAAATGATGAAACTGGACAAATAGCACACAGATGTGTTTATACTGTTTTTCTAGAAGCTTCTCAGAGTCTGAAGTTGTTTCAAAATAAAGTTTTTTTTTTGATTTTTAAAAAGCTGTCTGGGCTGGGAAGGTGGCTCAGTGGTAGAGCGCTTTCCTTGCATGCATGAGGCCCCTGGTTTGATTCCTCAGCACCACATAAGCAAAAAGAAAAAAAGCCCGAAGTGGCGCTGTGGCTCAAGTAGTAGAGCGCTAGCCTTGAGCTGAAGAGCTGAGGGATAGCGCCCAGGCCCATGCCTGTAATCCTAGCTACTCAAGAGGCTGAGATCTGAGGATTATGTTTGAAACCAGCCTGGGCTGAAAAGCCCCTGTGAGAGTGTTATCTCCAATTGTAATCACTAGAAAACAGAAGTGGAGCTGTGACTTAAAGTGGTAGACTGCTAGCCTAGAGGAAAAACACCCTCCCAAGCCCTGAGTTCAAGCCCCATCACCACCACCACCACCAACAAAAAAAAGCCGAAAGTGCTCCTCACATGTGGTGTGAAAGGAACTGGCTTCTAAATTGAGTTGAAACACCATCTTGCCTTATTTTGCCCTGATTTTTCTCTATGCGTATTGGATCTGTTTATTTTAAAATAATACTGTAGCCTTTTTAATATTGTTCACCTTGCTCATAGTTTTCATATTACACAAGAAATATTTAAAAGCATTTTCTTGTAAGTATTAAATCATTCAGAAGACAAACATGCTTTCCCATTCTTTGCAGAAGAAACTAACACTAAAGACTTTTGTTGTAATCTTTGAATCATTTATTATTTTAAAATACACACACACCCCTACCTGAGTTTCATTAATATTATTTGTAAATATTATTAAAATATCAGTATTATAAAATATTAATAATTAATACCAGTGGGATTTAATGCTATCTCTCTGTGGTTACTGTTCCATGGTATATATGTACTGTGTTCATTCATTGACTGTTGAGCCCTTGGCTGATGCCACAGCTTGACTCTTGCTAACAGAACTACAACAAACATGGGTGTGTAGGTATCTCTCTTGGATATTGATTTATATTTTCATTTGTATATGTACCCAAGAGTGGTTATGGCATGGTCATGAGACAGATATATTTTTAAGTTTTTTTTGAGACACTTTCTTATTTCTTTTGTTTTTGTTTTTGTTTTTTTTTGGGTCAGTTGTGGGGTCTGATCTCTAGACCTGGGTACTGTCCCTCAGCTCTTCAGCTCAAGGCTAGCATTCTACCATTTGAGCCACAGGCCCACTTCCGGGTTTTTCTGCTTATGTGGTGTTGAGGAATCGAACCCAGAGCCTCATGCATGCAAGGCAAGCACTCTACCACTGAGCCACCTTCCCAGCCCCAACACTTTCTTATTTCTATAGTGGTTGTTCTAGTTTCCCAACAGTGGATATGAAGTCCATTTTCCCAACCCCAAATTTGTAAAGAATCAACTTCATCAAGGTACAGTTTACTTTCAATAAAGTATATCCATGTTAAGTGCACAGATTAAGTGTTATAATATATAAACCTACTACTGTTAAGATAAAGGACCATTTCTGTCATCCCCTAAATCCTGTGGTATCCCTTCAACTATTTCAGATTCTTTTTAGTGTATTTTATTCAGTGCTTTTCATGATTAATCTTTTAGCATGTTTGTAATTCTTAGCTTATTTTTAATGGATAATGTAGATGAAATTTGAGATACTAATTACATGGTCTGTTACACTAATTATCTCTTCTGGCAGTTTCTCTCCTTTCTGTTGGTTTGAATAAGTTTCTGTATTTAATTGCTTCTTTTTTTTTTTTTTTTTTTTTTTTTTCTTTTTTAGTACTAAGTTTTTTTAATTGGGAAAATAACGTACAGAGGGTTACAATTACATGAGCAAGGTAATGAGTACATTTCTTATCTAGCATTTTTGCCTCCTCCTTTGTTTCCCCTTCCCATCCCTACCCTCCCACCCTTAAAGTGATTCCTGTGACATACACATAATTTAGTGCCAGTAATCATGGACCTCTGTTTTGCTTGCCTTGGCTTCTGTTCCCCAACAGCTGTAGCTGCTGGAGCTAAAACTGGACCTCCATCTCTGACCCTGTACAAAAATCAATTCTAAATGGATCAAAGAGCTTAAAGACCTGAAACTTCATTATTATCTTTTCTTATTAGCTTACATTATATAAGGGAAGATTTCATGTTACATTTTCACACATTTACAATACATTCTGATCAATCTTACACCCTCTATCACTCTTCCCTTAATCCCTTACCAAAAGAACTTCCACAGATTTCATCGCTGTTTTCATAGTTGCAAACGATCTACTTCAACCATATTGCTCCTTTCATCTATCTTGTTAGCCAAACCCTCCCACTAATACAAGCCACACGTACACACGTAGAATGTTTCTCTTTCCCCATCTGCCTATTGATCAACAGTTTGTACTGAGATTCTTTGTGCTGTTTTCATATATATTTGCGTTTCAAAATTACTTTCTTTTTCCCTTCCCCATTCCACTTCCCCTAAGTAATCCCTTAGATTCACGTTCTATATATAATTATATTGGTAGATGACTTTCTGGAATATCAATTTTCTTCCCTCTGGAATATATGCCCAGTAGTAGTATTGTGAGATCATAAGGAAGATCTATTTTTATCTTTTTGGTGGTGGTGGTCATGGGGAACTCTGGGCCTGGGTGCTGTCCCTCAGCTCTTCAGCTCAAGGTTAGCACTCTACCACTTGAGCCACAGCGCCACTTCCAGCTTTTTCTAAAAGCTTATGTGGTGCTGAGAAATTGAACTCAGGGCCTCATGCATGCAAGGCAAGCACTCTATCACTGAGCCACCTTCCCAGCCCCAGGGGATATGGGATTTGAACTCTGGGCCTGGGCGCTGTCCCTCAGCTCTTCAGCTCAAGGCTAGCGCTCTACCACAAGAGCCACAGCACCACTTCCAATTTTCTGGTGATTAATTGGAGATAAGAGTCTTAAGACTTTCCTGGCTGGCTTCAAACCTCAATCCTCAGATCCCAGCCTCCTGAGTAGCTACAGGCATGAAGCTTTCATAGCTGCAGCACAGGCCCTTTCAGTCTTCATGCCTTCTAGATTTTGTTCATGCTCACCCACTTTTCTTGGAAAGAAAGTTCCTTCCTCCAACCTCCTATACTAACTCACTGAAATCTATTAGCAATTAGGAAAAACATGCCAAATAAAATTTATTTCAAAACTGGAAAAACAAAATCACACGCTTACAATCCAGACCCTCAATAGGAGCCTGCTACATAGGAGGTGGGACTTCACACCAGCTGGAATGCCTGACACATGAGGGCTCAGTCCTGCAGTCTGCGCTCACACTTCTTTTCCAGCTCTACCACTTCTTTCAAGACCAGGGCCACACTATACCGAAGTTCCTGGAACTTAGCAGTGGGGACCTCCAAGCGGTAGGCAGATCCATCTGAGAGCTTCAGCTGCATCAGCACACTTGGCTGTAGGGAACGGGCCAGGGCACTGGTGGAGATTGCCACATCCACCCGCCATCGGAAACTGGAGATGTGGGGTAGCCAGGCCCCTGGCTGCTGGGCCACCCAGTCCAGCAGGGGCCGCTGTCCCCCAAATACTACGCTGGCCAAGTCTCCAACCAGGTCTGAGGGAATGCCAAGCTCCTGGAGCTGGTCTTTGAAGATGTCTACCTTCAGGCTACTGGGGGGCAACCGGAGGGCCTGCTGGAGGAGTGTGTATGTACCTCCAAGTAGGAGACCCAGCTGTTCCTCCGGGAAGTTGGCCCTGGCACTGAGGTGCTGTACGGCTTCTCGGCAGTCCTCCCCTTGCAGGCTGCAGACTACAAGCTTCAGCAGCTTTTTGAATGTGCTTCTGTCCAGACTTTCCAGGACCCTGGTCATTGCTGCCACTTCTGGAGGCAGCTGGGGCCCCAAGAAACTGGCCTGGCCAATATGACTGTCCGCTGGGTGATGCAGGTATGGAGCTGTAGCCCCCAAGCCAGACATCCTGCTTCCTCTTCCTTGATGGGCCCAAGTGGAGCGGCCGCCTGGGGAGAAAGGGTCTCAGAGAAGCGGGCTTAATTGCTTCTTGTTAGAACCCCACGTGTCAGCATTTCAGATATATATATATGGTCTGAATTTGGAGCCTGTGTTCTGTATCTGAGTTTTCTTTGCTTGAGACTTGTGCTTTACCACTTGAACCACAGATCAAGACAAGAGTCACTGACTTTCCTGCATAGGCTGACTTTAAACCATGATCCTCAGATCTCAGCTTTCTGAACAGCTAGGATTACAGGAATGAGCCACCAGCAAGAATTTATTCCTTTCTTTTCTATTTGTTTTCATTGTCTGGAGTTCATTTTAGAGAATTTTTGTTTTGTTTTGTTTTGTTTTTGGGTCCGGTCCTGGGCCTGAACCCTGGGCCTGGGTGCTGTCCTTCAGCTCTTCAGCTCAAGCCTAGCGCTCTACCACTTGAGCCACAGCGCCACTTCTGGCTTTTTTTTTTTTGCTTATGTGGTGCTTAGGAATCGAACCCAGGACCTCAGGCATGCAAGACAAGTGTACTACCACTGAGCCACCTTCCCAGCCTTGATTTTTTTTTTTGTCGGTCATGGGGCCTGAACTCTAGGCCTGGGTGCTGTCTCTGAGCTCTTTAGCCCAAGGCTAGCACTCTGTCACTTGAGCCACAGCGCCACTTTTGGCTTTTTCTGCTTATGTGGTTCTGAGGAATCAAACCCAGGGCCTCATGCATGCAAGGCAAGGACTCTACCACTGAGCCACTTTCCCAGTGAGAATGTGTTTTTGACATAAGAAACCTAACAGCCCTTGGAGGTGAATGATGGAAGTTGTGAGAGTAAGATTTTTTTTTTTTGGGGTCCGGTCGTGGGGCCTGAACTCTGGGCCTGGGCGCTGTCCCTCAGCTCTTCAGCTCAAGGCTAGTGCCCTACCACTTGAGCCACAGCGCCACTTCCGGCTTTTTGCTTATGTGGTGCTGAGGAATCGAACCCAGGGCCTCATGCATGCAAGGCAAGCACTCTACCACTGAGCCACCTTCCCAGCCCAGTAAGATGTTTTATACTCAGAAACTGATATGTTGAATTGAAACCTCCTTTGTACAACTAAAGATAATAAAAATGAATATATTATATATATAATACATAGATAGCCTGTTTTTCTATTAGTCAGTCTTTACAGCTTTCAGCATCACTACGTTGCTAACATCCTATGTCCTATGAGTATAGATATAAAAAGTGTCTTGTGTCAGCATTGCTGGGTGCATTAAATATATTATCTTCTGTCAATGATATAAATTAAGTGGAATTATTCCAGTTAATGAGACTCATATATGGATTTATCTATGGATAAGTTAATTACATCTTTTTTTTTTTTTTTTTTGGTCGGTTGTAGGGCTTTTACTCTGGGCACTGTCCCTCAGCTCTTCAGCTCAAGCCAAGCACTCTCCCACTTGAGCTTGGTTTATTGGAGATAAGAGTCTCACAGCCTTTTCTGCCCAGCTGGCTTTGAATTGTGATCCTCAGATCTCAGCCTCCTGAGTAGCTAGGATTACAGGAGTGAGCCACTGACGCCCAGCTTAATTTAATCTTTCTGAGTCTTAGTGTCTTCATTTTAATTCTACCATAGTCTTACAAGGTCATTATGAAAATTTAATGAGTTGATGCATGTTAAGAATTTATACTAATGCTCAAACGGTAGATAATTTAGCTATTTATGAGAACAGAGTAAATGTAATGGTAATTATAGAGGTGAAATGCTCCTTTTTATGTCTATTTGTGAATTAGAAATAAGGATATGATGCTGGATGCTGGTGGTTCATGCCTGTAATCCTAGCTACTCAGGAGGTTGAGTTCTGATGATCAGGGTTCAAAGCCAGCCCGGGCAGCAATATCTGTAAGACTTTTTTTTTTTTTTTTTTTTTTGGGTTCGGTTGTGGGGCTTGAACTCTGGGCCTGGGCGCTGTCCCTCAGCTCTTCAGCTCAAGGCTAGCGCTCTACCACTTGAGCCACAGTGCCACTTCCAGCTTTTTTCTTTTTGCTTATGTGGTGCTGAGGAATCGAACCCAGGGCCTCAGGCATGCAAGGCAAGCCCCCTTCCACTGAGCCACCTTCCCAGCCCTGTAAGACTCTTATCTCCAATAAACCACCAGAAAACTGGAAGTGGTGCTGTGGCTCAAGTGGTAGAGTGCTATTCTTGAGCTGAAGAGCTGAGGGACAGCACCCAGGCCCAGAGTTCAAGCCCCACAACTGACAAAAAACCCCAAAAACCAAAAACCAAAAAAATAAGGATATAAGTAACATAGTGTCTGAATGTTAATACATTGAATTTGTGATTTATTAAAAGGAGGAAGCTATATAAGCTTGGTGCTTTTTAATTTTAAGATATTCCTGTTAGTGATAGTTTAAAATGGTATACAATTATTTCTTCATAAAAATATTATTCTCTAGATATTCTTGGTTAACAATAGATGAAGTAAGTTAGGTAGTACTTAAACTAGAGGAGGGAAGTGCCTTACAAACTCAGTGATTTATAAGGTTTGTTTTATGACCATATATATAGTGGTTGAAAAATAAGAGAGTAAAATAATTTGTTCAAACTATATGCAGTTATTAAAAAAACTGTGTTTGGGGCTGGGAAAGTTGGCTCAGTGGTAGAGCGCTTGCCTTGCATGCCTGAGGCCCTGGGTTCCATTCCTCAGCACCACATAAACAAAAAGAAAAAACCCGGAAGTGGCGCTGTGGCTCAAGTGGTAGAATGCTAGCCTTGAGCTGAAGAGCTGAGGGACAGCGCCCAGGCCCAGAGTTCAGGCACCACGACCGGACCTCCCCCCCCCACCAAAAAAAAAAAAAAAACAATTAAAAAACTGTGTTTTGTATGTGAACTCATATACCATGTATTATAGTGTACATTTTATGTTGTAAATATTCATTTCTCTTAGAGGTTATATCCAGAACTATGAGTACTTTACTATCAAAATATTTGTTCAATATTAATTTTTCTTTGACCAGCCTTAAGGCTTGAACTTGGGGCCTGGGCCTGAGCCTCTCTGTGCTCAAGTCTAGCACTTTACCACTTGAGCCACAGTGCCATTTCCAGCTTTTTCTGAGTAGTTTATTGGAGATAAGAGTCTCATAGACTTTCCTGCCCTACCTGGCTTTGAACCAGTATCCTCAGATCTCAGCCTCCTGAGTAGCTAGGATTATAGGAATGAGCCATCAGTGCCCAGCCCCAATATTAATTTGGACTGTACTTGTTTTTTTTTTTCAGTGTTGACCTTAGAACTTAACTCCTCCCATTAGCTGCAATTTAATTAATTTTATATGTGTATATATATATGTATATGTATATGTATATGTGTATATATATATGTATATGTATATATATACATACATAAAATGAAATGCAAAGCGGTGAACAAAAAAGCTTCCTTCTAAACTTTCATTGTAGAAAGCATGCTAGTCATACTGGGTGCCAGTGGCACTCCTATTTTCCTAGCTACTCCAGAGGCTGAGACCTGAGGATCAAGGTTTGAAGCCACCTGAAGCAGAAATTGTGAGGTTCTTATCTCCAAAAACCAGTCAGTGAAGCTGTGACTCAGCGCGCGCGCGCACACACGCGCACACACACACACACACGCACGCACGCACGCACGCATGCACGCACGCACATGCACGCACGCACACACACACACACACACACACACACACACACACACCCTCTATGGGTAGTAGAAACCACACACATACACACACACACACACACCTCTATGGGTAGTAGAAAACACACACACACACACACACACTCTCTCCTCTATGGGTAGTAGAAACCAAAAGCCCTGGTGTCCAATTCAATTTTTTTTGCTGAGAGCGACATCTGGTGGTTCATTTATAATTACACGGCTTCCCTGTGTTTAGGAGTTGGAAATTCCAGACTCTGCTTTGTAATTAACACCAGCTAGCTATTGAGGATCAAGTTTGTACAACAGGTAGAACACAGCTTGGGAAAGCCCAGTGCTCCATTTAGATGTAATCCCTTTTGCATGCTAGTCATCCCTGAGGATTTGTTTTATTGTGTGATGGACAAACATCTGCTTTGAGGATTTCTGTATAATGCAAACACTTTAAAAGTTTGAATCTGTGCCAGTCTCTCTGCTTTATTTTTGATGAGATGAGGCCCCCATAAAAAGATGATTCTAGGAAGCTGCCATTCTTAATAATTTAATTAGGGTGATCAAAGACAGTATGATTGAAGAAGTATCTGGTAGAGCTAAAAATCAAAGGATTATTAAGGCTCAGTCTTGGGGAGGATGGAGTGAAGACCATTCTGAGAAAGAGGAGATAGTGAAGAGAGCTGTGGCTGACGGGATTCAGCAAGGCAGGTAGATGAAGATGTGGACAAATGCCTATGGTGTTGTTGAAGGTCCTAAAGATTGTAAAGATTTTGTGTGCACTCTGAGTACGATGGAAAGCTGATAAAGAGGTCTAAAACACGGGGATGGTATGTGCTTATTTAAAGAAGAAATAAATAATTGTACCATTGTATGGAGAATTCAGTGGAATGTGTCAGGAAGGAAGTTGGGAGATGGGTGAGGTGGCCCTTGTGAAGGTGCTGGTGATTTGCATGCTGACAGTTGTGATGGAATACTTTGAGGATTAGGGTGGGTTTTGGTGAGTTCCAAATACTTGGAGGAGGAGCTCAGATTGATAGTTATGGTTATGAAGGAGAATTCCAAGTGAGGATATAGGTGCATGATTGATCTTGTATGTGTGTTTCTGTGTGTATCAGTGATGTATGTGTGTGTATTTCTGAGTGCATATGAGTATGTGTCTGTTTGTCTCCTGTTGTGGCTTTTGAATAGGCTAGTCACATGGAGGAAAAGCATGCCCTTTGTGGCACAGATTCATCCACCTGGGTAAGCAGAAAGACTAGCATTGTGCATGAAGATCTGAAATGAAGGCCCATGGGATGCTAACTGTGCTAACTATGAGCAATTCCTGTTACTTCTTTGTTTAATGTGTATGATTTGTATAATGTATAATGTATATGTTTAATGTAATGAGATTGAGGAATGAAAGATAACTCCATTGAAGATGCCCCTCTTAAAATAAGCCTGGTTTGATTTGTAGGCTATTTTGCCAATCCTAATTGCAATAAAAATAACATAAATCTCATTTAAGATCACACAGGTTTCTGTAACAGGAATATTACTAGTCAAAGCTGAACTATTCTACTGCATGCTCTCCCCCTCCTCATATTCATCTTCTTTATGCATGTGCCATTCTTAATTCTTGAGAAACTCATATTTTTTCTTTTTTTAATCCCTTTTTAGGACATCTTTGAAGATGCCTTGGAAACCATCTCTATGTAAGTCATATTATAATTAAAATATGTTGTAGCAAAAAGTTGATGGTTCTCCCGTATGAAATGTAAATATTTCATCCTAAAGCTTTTGAGAGTAGTGTTTGTTGTTAAGAAAAGGCCACAGCTATGAAACTGAAGTCTGATCTTGCTTCAGAAAGGATATTTCTTTTTTTCTTCTCCTTTTTTTTTTTTTGTTGGTTGTGGGGCTTGAACTCTGGGCGTGGGTGCTGTCTCTAAGCTCTTCAGCTCAAGATGAGTGCTCTACCACTTGAGCCACAATGCCACTTGCGGTTTTCTTGTGGCTAATTGGAGATTAGAGTCTCAGGGACTTTACTGCTAAGCTCTTCAGCTCAAGATGAGTGCTCTACCACTTGAGCCACAATGCCACTTCAGGTTTTCTGGTGGCTAATTGGAGATTAGAGTCTCAGGGACTTTACTGCTGGGGCAGGCTTTGAACTATGATCTTCAGATCTTAGCCTCCTGAGTAGCTAGAATTACAGGTGTGAGTCACTTGAACTAGCTTCATTTATTTTTTATTTTTTATTTTTTGGGTCCGGTCGTGGGGCCTGAACTCTGGGCCTGGGTGCTGTCCCTCAGCTCTTCAGCTCAAGGCTAGTGCTCTACCACTTGAGCCACAGTGCCACTTCTGGCTTTTTTTTCCTTATGTGGTGCTGAGGAATCGAACCCAGCGCCTCGAGCATGCAAGGCAAGTGCTCTACCACTGGGCCACCTTCCCAGCTCCTGAACTAGCTTCAGAAAGGATCTTTCTGTTTTGTTTTTTGTTGTTGTTTGTTTTTGTTTTTGCCAATCCTGGGGCTTGAACTCAGGGCCTGGACACTGTCCTTGAGCCTCTCTGTACTCAAGGCAAGTGTTCTACCACTTGAGCCACAGTGCCACTTCTGGCTTTTTCTGTGTATGTGGTACTGAGGAATTGAACTTAGGGCTTCATGCATGCAAGGCAAGTACTCTACCACTGAACCACCTTCCCAGCCCCAGAAAGGATCTTTCTTCTTGTTCCTTTTTTTTTTTTTGGGGGGGGGTCCGGTCGTGGGGCCTGAACTCTGTCTGGGCCTGGGCGCTGTCCCTCAGCTCTTCAATTCAAGGCTAGCGCTCTACCACTTGAGCCACAGCGCCACTTCCGGCTTTTTTCTTTTTGCTTATGTGGCGCTGAGGAATCGAACCCAGGGCCTCATGCATGCAAGGCAAGCGCTCTACCACTGAGCCACCTTCCCAGCCTCAGAAAGGATCTTTCTTTGTAATCCTCTCAAATATGTTTCTGAGCATCATTTCTTCTGACATTAAGTAAAATAAAAATTTCCT
Organism: Dipodomys merriami; assembly: GCF_024711535.1. Classification (NCBI taxonomy): domain Eukaryota; kingdom Metazoa; phylum Chordata; class Mammalia; order Rodentia; family Heteromyidae; genus Dipodomys; species Dipodomys merriami. The sequence continues at coordinate 208,427 of NW_027203604.1, forward strand.
GACAAGTAATTTTGCTTATTGGTAACCCTTTTGATACTTGTCTGTATCTATTTATATGGAATATTGGTTTGCACTTAATTTTATTACAAATATTTGCTATATGCCAACATAGGTTTTTTTTTTTTTTGGGTCCGGTCATGGGGCCTGAACTCTGGGCCTGGGTGCTGTACCTCAGCTCTTCAGCTCAAGGCTAGCGCTCTACCACTTGAGCCACAGCGCCACTTCCGGCTTTTTGCTTTTTGCTTATGTGGTGCTGAGGAATTGAACCCAGGGCCTCATGCATGCAAGGCAAGCGCTCTACCACTGAGCCACCTTCTCAGCCCTTGTAATTTTTTTTTTTTTTTTTTTTTGGTCGGTCGTGGGGCTTGAACTCTGGGCCTGGGCGCTGTCCCTCAGCTCTTCAGCTCAAGGCGAGCGCTCTACCACTTGAGCTACAGCGCCACTTCCGGTTTTCTGGTGGTTTATTGGAGATAGGAGTCTCGCGGTCTTTCCTGCCCGGGTTGGCTTTGAACCGCGATCCTCAGATCTCAGCCTCCTGAGTAGCTAGGATTACAGGCGTGAGCCACCAGCGCCCGGCTAGCCCTTGTAATATTTTGAAGTGACTATAAATAATGTTTTTCAGTGAGCCAGAGGTTCTGTTCTCAAATAGGAACATGTTTTACTGCGATCACTGAGACCCACTAGCTGCACTCTACAGCATTTGTGTGGCTCCCAGCTCTCCCTGGCTGTGTTAGGATCATTAATAGCTTTACCTTTGCTACATGTATTAGTTTTTTTTTTTTTTGTCAGTCATGGGGCTTGAACTCTGGGCTTGGGTGTTGTCCCTGTGCTCTTTAGCTCAAGGCCAGCATGCTACTGCTTGAGCCGCAGTGCCACTTCTGGTTTTCTAGTGGTTTATTGGAGGTAAGAGTCTCATGGAGTTCCCGTCTCTGGGCTGGCTTTGAACCGCAATTCTCAGATCTCAGTCTCCTGAGTAGCTAGGATTACAGGTGCCAGCCACCAGTGCCTGGCTAGTTTTTTCTTTTTTTTTTTTTTAAATACCAGTCCTGGGGCTTGAACTCAGGGCCTGGGCACTGAGCCTGAGTTTTTTGTTCAAGGCTGTTGCTCTACCACTTGAGTCACACTTACACATCTGTTTTTTTAGTGGTTATTTGGAAATGAAGGTCTCACGGACTTTCATGTCTGAACTGGCTTAAAACCATGATCCTCAGATTTCGGCCTCTTGAATAGCTAGGATTATAAGCATGAGCCACTAGAGCTCTGCTTACCTTATCACTTATATAGAATAAAAGCTTTATGAAAATGATAATACTGTTTCTGGGCTTTGTATTCTGCTCCTTTGATTTATATGTCTTTTCCCCCAAAAAATACTCAAATTTTTTTATTGTTATTATAAAGGTGATGTACAGGGGTGTTACAATTACATAAAAAGTACTCTTTTGTTCAGCTGTTTCAATATTAATTTTAATATTAGTGTGACTGATCTTTAGAAATGTACCATTCAGAAATGACTGCTGTTATTGTCCCCTTGTAATCCCAGTATCTGAGGTATGATTGAGGGTTGTGAGTTTAAGGCTAGCTCAAACTACATAGCAAGGCTATCACAATAAGCAAACTGGAATAAACATCCATAAAACCAAACTAAAAGTTGACTATGATGGCAATGTTATCGATGTGTGATTGTTAAAAATCCATTCATGTACTTTTGGAAATGTGGCAAGACGTGTAGTTTGGTGGTTGCTGCTGCTGCTGTGGCTTTTTCTGGCAGTAGTAGCGTTTGAACTCATGGTTTCACACTAGATTGGTAGACTTTCTTTGAATTACACCTGTAGCCCTTTTTGTTTGGACCAGAGTATCTCTTTTTGTCTGGGCCAACCTGGACCACAGAACTATGTAACACATACTAATTTGGTTGGGATAACAGGAGCACATCCCTATGCCCATTTTTTCCCCCCTTTGGTAAAATGGGTTCTTAGGAACTTTTTTACCCAGGCTGAGCTCATGCCCAGACTACTGATTGAGCTGAGATCTTTTTTGCCTGGTTGGTCTCAAACTACAATCCTCCCAATATCTTATCTGCCTCTTGAGTAGATAAGATTATAGTCATGAGCCACTGAGAACCATGATACTATTTGTTTTCATTCTGGAAACAATAGTTCCTCAATATTACCTCACTTTCTAATTACCTAACATCTCCTTAATTGCCTCTTTAGCCTCTCTGGCTGTATTTATCTGCTGTTGCCAGCATTTTCTTCACTTCCTTCTCGGTATATCAAATTCAAATGTTCACTGTGTTATTGAGCTTTTTTTTTTTTTTTATTGCTATAACAGAATACTGAGCTAATTTATAAAGAGATTCTAATCCATGCTTTGGGCCTGTGGTGAGACAGCACAGCATGGTAGGAGCATAGGAACACATAGTGGAGCAAAAACTTGCTCACCCCATTGCCAGGAAGCAAAAGAGAGTCAGGGAAGCGGGGTATGGGAGAACATGCTTGTGATCCCAGCACATGTGAAGCTGAAGCAGGAGGATCACAAATTAAGGTCAGCCTGGGACACATAGTGAGTTCCGAGCTACATAATGAGGCCCTGTCTCAAACAGAGAGAGGGGGTGCAACGGGAAAGTGGAAGAACATGGAGGAGGAGGGGGGGAAGAGAAGTTGAGAATATATTATTTGTCTATTTCTGTTATTTATTCTGAGAATGATTCAGAATGATCATGTTTCAACTTCACAGTTGTTTTGTATACGGAGCATAGGTCTCACTATCACTGTAAATACATCTCCCACCTTACTGTTTCCTTTAAGACACGTCTTCAATAACCTACATTCCTTTACTGGTTCCAGCCTCCCAAAGGTCCCATCACCTCCCAGTAGTACCACCCTGGGGACTAAGTCTTGAACTCATTGGCTTTTGGCAAAATTTAAGATCCAAACAATTGCATCTACCCATGTCACTTTTTAAGTGTCTTGTGAGCATTGTTTATTTTTGGTGTTAGTACTAGGGCTAGAACTCAGGAACTGGATATTATCCCTTAGCTTTCTTTTTTTTTTTTTTTTTTTTTTTTTTGGGTCCGGTTGTGGGGCCTGAACTCTGGGCCTGGGCGCTGTCCCTCAGCTCTTCAGCTCAAGGCTAGCGCTCTACCACTTGAGACACAGTGCCACTTCCGGCCTTTTTCTTTTTGCTTATGTGGTGCTGAGGAATTGAACCCAGGCCCTTGAGCATGCGAGGCAAGTGCTCTACCACTGAGTCACCTTCCCAGCCCCTCCCTTAGCTTTCTTTGCTCAAGGTTTGTACTCCACCACTTGAACTACAGTTCCACTTATAGCTTTTTGGTGGTTAATTGAAGGTAATAGTCTCACAAACTTTCTTGTCCAGGCTGACTTTGAACCACAGTCCTTAGATCTCAGCCACCTGAGTAGCTTTATTGCAGATATGAGCCACTGGCTCCTGGCAACATTGTTTCTTAAATCCTTGAAGACTATCTCTGATATATTTGTGTTTCTCTTTCAATGTTGCAAAAAATGTCCCTAGTCCAGACTTCTCATCTTGGTTATACTAACACATTAGGGCTGGGAATGTGGCTCATTGGTAGAGTGCTTACCTTGCATGCATGAGCCGCTGGGTTCGATTTCTTAGCACAACATAAACAGAAAAAGCCAGAAGTGGTGCTGTGGCTCAAGTGGTAGAGCACAGAGAAGCTCTGGGACAGTGCCCAGGTCCTGAGTATAAGCCCCCAGGACCGACCAAAAAAATAAAAATAAAAAAAATAAAAATTATGCTCCAAAACTGAGCATTTTACTTCTAGTGGAGGCCCTGTAGAGTCTGTTTTGCAGTCAGTTTTGATCTAATTCTAATAAACTTTGCTGTTTTGTTTTTTGCATATTTTTAGCATGTACAGTTCTGGGAGGTATTGTAAGGGGTAGTTTTAGAAGCTAGTTTTTTTTTGTTTTTTTGTTTTTTGTTTTTTTTGGGTCCGGTTGTGGGCCTGAACTCTGGGCCTGGGCGCTGGGCGCTGTCCCTCAGCTCTTCACCTCAAGGCTAGCACTCTACCACTTGAACCACAGCGCCACTTCCGGCTTTTTTTTTTCTGCTTTTGTGGTACTGAGGAATCGAACTCAGGGCCTCATGCATGCAAGGCAAGCGCTCTACCACTGAGCCACTTTCCCAGCCCCACTAGTTTGTTCTTAATGGTAAAAGTGGTACTGGAAGAAGAAAGTAACCACCCATACAACCTAGAGCTTGAAAGCACAGCAGTATGATGTGCACTGACTAGCTGAGCTCTAATTTCAGTCTACCATTTACTGTTTGGGAGACCTTGACTAATTTCTCTGGCTGTTTCCCCTTCTTGTTGGCTTATTGGAAAAATCACATTAAATTTAACTTGAATTCTTAGTAAAAAATAGATTTAAATGTTGTAACAGGATTAAAACACATAGTAGTTTTGTTATACCCAGATAAGGATCCCCAAAGACCAGCAAGGAGCTGATTCTGAAGCAAGCACACAAGAGCCGTTTATTGAAAGCTTGAGCCTGGACTCACAACCATCACAAATGCAGCGGGTCAGAGTTGAAAGCCCCAACCTTTCTTTTAGCAGGGTTTTTATAGGGCATAGGGTTGAGGTAAGGGGGTTCCTAGCTTGGCAGTTACATGATTGGTTAACATATAGCATGCAAGTCTTGTCACATTCTCATTGGCTAGGGTACACTGGTTGAACTGCAAGAATGTTAACTATGCTATCTTATGAAGGAACATCTGGAGCTTAGGTACTTTACTGTCATCTGCTGATGACTATTGCTAGGGGAGTTACGAGCAGAACGTTATTGGGACATTTTCGCAGTTTTTCCAGGAACCTGAGTTCTTACTTTCGGTAAAAGTCTTTACAATGGGTACTTTCGGTGAAAGCCTTCAAAATGGAGTCTAGGTCCAGAATGACTGTACTTTGGCTAAGGCCTCTCAGTTTCTTAGCAAATATTGGTACTATGATGCTCCCTGAATATTAGTTTGCATTCTCCAGAAAGCAGACCCAATAGGAGAGGCACACACACACACGAAGGAGTTTAATATAAGGAATTGGCTCATATAATTATCTAGGTCAAGGAGTCCCACAATTAACAGTTGGCAAACTAGAGATGACCCAGGAGAGCTGATGCTGTAGTTCCAGTTCAAGTCAAGACGTGAACACCAGAAGGGATGATAGTGTAAGTTTCATTCTGAGTCAGAGACCAAAAGCAGAGGATTTCCCAACTCCAAGACAGTTAGATAGATGGAAAAGGCCTCTTGGATTGAACGTATTTCCCAACACAGAAAATAATGTTCCTATTTTTTAGGTTTCCCATGTTACTGAAAATCATGTGCATCAAAAATGTTACATAAATAATTTGTTGTTTAGTATTTTTCATTCAAAAGCTTTCTATATGTTTTCTCTGATTCTAAGTACATGTGAACAGTAAAAGTATCCTTAAGGTGTTTCTTGCCTGAACTTTCAATTTGCCCTGATTTGGAGTTTGGTTTGTCGGTATTTTTGCCCTTATTTCCTCTTAGGTTTATTTTGCTATAAGTTTCCCTTTGTGGGTCCTAAACTCTACAGATATCTTTTTCCTAACACTGAATGAACCATATTTTTGTTTTGTTTCCAGTGCAGGTAACAACACTTAAATGTCTTTGTAGCAAGATAGTCCTCTTGCAGACTGATGATTTCCTTCCAGTAAAAAAAGATTTATGTAAATAGAGGGAAGTGGACCTCAAATAGTTTCCATAAAAAAAACTATTTCCCACCTTTCTTTTCTGCCTAATGGTTTATCACCCTTAAATTTTCCTACTTAAGGATCTTTGGAATAACAATGGTATTATTATAACTAAGTATTTGGGAAATTATTAATTCTACAAACTGATATATCTGAAAATATTTTCTGTCATTTAGAATGGAGGAAAAATTAATGACATGTAACTTTTTTTTTTGGGGGGGGGGTCCGGTCGTGGGGCCTGAACTCTGGGCCTGGGCGCTGTCCCTCAGTTCTTCGGCTCAAGGCTAGCACTCTACCACTTGAGCCACAGCACCAGTTCCGGCTTTTTTCTTTTTGCTTATGTGGTGCTGGGGAATTGAACCCAGGGCCTCATGCATGCAAGGCAAGCGCTCTACCACTGAGCCACCTTCCCAGCCCTGGAGGAAAAATTAAAAAAAAATTAAAGTTAGTGGCACAGTCTGTCTTTTTTTTTTTCCTTGGTCGTGGGGCTTCTTGAACTCTGGGCTTGGGTGCTGTCCCTGTGCTCTTCAGCTCAAGGCGAGCGCTCTACCACTTGAGCTACAGCGCCACTTCTGGTTTTCTGGTGGTTGATTGTAGACAAGAATCTCACAGACTTTCCTGCCTGGGCTGGCTTTGAACCGTGATCCTCAGATCTCAGCCTCCTGAGGATTACAGGTGTGAGCCACCAGCTATTGGCTACGTTCTTTCTTTTGAATTTTATGAACTGCTTGGCATAAGTAAGCAGTCTCTAAAGGAGGGACTGTAAATAGACCCATCTCATGATATATAGGAATTTGCTTTATATCACATGCAGGTCTAGATTAGCTCCATTGTGATTCCTTGTTTCTGGTTGAGTAATTCCATGCTAGCATGAGCCTCTTGATACTTTCATGCTGGTATATTTTCCTTTCCCAGTGTTTGTGCAACTATCTCTTACAGTATGGTAATCTGTGAAGTATAGTTTACTCATAAATCAACAGCAATATAATGTGAAGAATAAATAAAAGGCTTTGGGAGTTCCAAAATAATGGCTTTCAAGACAGTGGCCAGAGCATATGGCAGTGGGTATAGAACACCAGTGGGGCCTTTGACACTAGTTGGGTCTCAGACAAATCTTGGCCTGTTTAGTGGAGGGAATGGACTAGCCACTTGGAATTGTGGTTTGATGACTTTTCTTTTTGTGCCAGTATTAGCATTTGAACTCATGACTTCGAGCTCTTTCCTAGCTTTATTGCTTATGGCTGGTACTCTATACCATTTGACTCATGCCTATAGTTTGGCATTTGGCTGGTTATTTTGGAAATGCAATCTCATAGACTTTTCTGCCTAGACTGGCTTTCAACTTTAATTCTCAGATCTCAGCCTCTTGACTTGCCAGGATCACATGCATGAGCCACTGGTGCTCTTCTTGATATGGTATCTTTATTGACCTCTAATGAAAATCGTAATGAGCAGTGGAACAGAAATCTGATAGAGAAATGTTCTCAAGTATTAGTCAGGGTTGTCTTCTCCTCTTCCTCTTCTTCCTCTTCCTCTTCTTCTTCCCCTTTTTCTTCCTCCTCCTCTTTTTCTTCTTCCTCCTCCTCCTCCTGTTTTTCTTCCTCTTGTGTCATGGGGCTTGAACTCAGGGCCTGGGCACTGTCCTTGAGCTTTTTTGCTCAAGGTTAACGCTCTACCACTTTGAGCCACAGCTGCATTTTTGTTTTTCTGGTGGTTAATTGGAGATAAGAGTCTCAGGGACTTTCCTGCCCAGGCTGGCGTTGAACTGGTATCCTCAGATCTCAGTCTCCTGAGTAGCTAGGATTACAGGCATGAGCTATCAGTGCCTGGCTAGGATTTTCTTTTTATGGTCCATTGAGTCAGGCAGATTACACTCCTATCCCAAAACTGTTAGTAGAACAGATACAAGTTAATGTTTTCAGCAGTGGTCTTCCACATTCTGTAGCATCGTATTAAAGTTTGAATTTATTCTTACATAGTAATTTATAGGTGTTTAATGGAGTCCTGAGGCATTGTGAATATGGTGGTGATGAATGTATTCATTTGCAAGAGCTACTGTGAATTTGTACTTAAGTTTAGAAAGTAAAATAGGTGGATACTTTTGGCCAAGTGAATTACAAGCTTACAAAAGAAATAAAAATTTTGTAACATAGCATTTCTCACAGATATTTTTCTTCCTTTGAACCACAGATTGTAGGTTAGTAGGAGGAATTTTTATTTCACTTTATAGTTAATGTCTATTCTAAGGTTAATTAAGGGTGAATATTGGTGGATGATATTTGGAAATATCTAATCAGTATTTTTCTTCATACTAACTAAATTATAAAATGTAACTATTGGCCACAATTTAATTTGTTTTTAAAATTTCTGCCCTCTTTGACTCCAATTCCCCTTACCTTAAATGTCCCAGACTAACACTTGGTATTTACTTCCTTTATCCATATGGAACTTTTTTTTCTCTTAGTCTTTTTCTTTGTAAATTTCTCTACCTGTCATCCACTGCTTGTTCAAGCCAGGTGCTTGGGAGATATCTTTCATCCCTTTCCTTTTCCTTTAACCTCCATACCCAGGTCTGATGATTTCTATTCCCAAATATATTCCCCATCTATTCACTTTTTTCTCTCCATTGCATTAAAGTTAGCATCACTTGAGAAGCTGACTAATAAGAGATAATGTGTTTCCCTCCTTTCTGTCTCTCCATCCTTTAAACTGCACTTCTTCATTCCTTATACAGCAGCCAAAGTTATTATTTTTTAAAAATAATTTTATTGTGAACAATTCCAAACACAGGCCAAAAGTGGATAGTTAACTGCTTACATATTCATTATGCAGCTTCATTGGCTATCAACTCCATGCCAGTTTTATTTTAATCCTTCTCCAGATTTGATTATTTGGGGCCCAGTCTGAGGCATCATAGTTTATTTCTGCTCTGAGTCAGATAAGGGGAGGCCTGACAATATGGGGTATTTTAAAAAAATGTTCCCATTGATGACCAGACTGCTGACTTCTCCCCCAGGCTTTGCTTCAAATCCTGTGTGAGCATAGTCAAACCCAAGTGCACAGACAGATTAGTGCTGTGCCAGGTACACACTCAGGTGCTAAGAAAGACAAGATGTGAGAAAAAATCCCAATGGCTACTCTTGCCCAAACCCACTGTTTTTTTTTTTTTTTTTGTCTGTCCTGGAGCCTGAACTCAGGGCCTAGGTGTGGTCCCTCAGCTCTTTAGTTCAAGGCTAGCGCTCTACCATTTGAGCCACAGCGCCACTTCCAGCCTTTTCTGTTTATGTGGTGCTGAGGGATTGAACTCAGGGCCTCATGCGTGCAAGGCAAGCACTCTACCACTGAGCCCCATTCCCAGTCCCAAACCCACTGTTTTTTATGCGCATAATCCTTTACTTCTCTGTAACTTTAGCAAACCTGGCTGGGAACTCTTATCCTGGCACTGTCTCTCTCCTTTGTACTCAAGGATATGCTGTGGTAAGAGCCTGATCTGATATGCCTCCCGCCCCTTGCCTCCTCTTCGCTCCCCTCCCCTTCTTTTCTCCTTTACTTTACTTTTACCCTGCATTATTTTTATTTATTTATTTTAAAATTAGATGTATTATTGTCTGAATTTCAAAAGGTTGTATGGGGGGGGGGTTGCAATTTACCAGGACAATCTAAGTGTTAAGTGCTTCTTGATCAGAGTCATCCCTTCCCTCATTCCCTCATCCTGTGCTTCCTCCCCCTAGAATCATTTCACATTTCCCACTTCCTTTATCACATATACATTGAAATTCTTGCTATATTTGTTTTCTGTTCCCTTTTTCATTCTTACAACTTTCCTTTTTCATTCATTCTTACAACTCCCCTAAGTTCTTTTTTTTTTTGTCGGTCATGGGGCTTGAACTCTGAGCTGAGCATTGTTCTTCAGCTCAAGGCAAGCGCTCTACCACTTGAGCTACAGCACCACTTCTGGTTTTCTGGTGGTTTTTATTGGAGGTAAGAATTTCACGGAGTTTCCTGCCCCCGCTGGCTTTGAACCATGATCCTCAGATCTCAGCCTCCTGAGCAGCTAGGATTACAGGCGTGAGCCACTGGTTTCCTGGCCTCCCCTAACTTCTTACAGTATCATCTCCTTTGTGATTTCTAACTTGAAGTGAGCAAAAGAATCCAAGGCTGAGCTGGTAACACCAAGTGCTGATACCACTTATAAATATTTTAATATTTATTTCTTTGTAGCAATGTTCTCTTACTTCATTACCATTTGAAAATCAGGATTCTTACATTAACATTTACCTAGAACTATTATTCAACCTGCATGCCTTTTTTATCTGTATTTTTTTTTTTTTTTTGGGTCCGGTTGTAGGGCCTAAACTCTGGGCCTGGGCACTGTCCCTCAGCTCTTCAGCTCAAGGCTGGCGCTCTACCACTTGAGCCACAGTGCCACTTCCGGCTTTTTTCTTCTTGTTTATATGGTGCTGAAGAATCGAACCCAGGGCCTCAGGCTTGCAAGGCAAGCGCTCTACCACTGAGCCACCTTCCCAGCCCTTTTATCTGTATTTTATTTTGCAAATATAAAGGATAAGATCTCTGTGTTTAAAAGGTCAGGATCTTATCGCACATAAAAAGCACCAGTATTGATCAATAACCTTTTAGTGCTCTATCTCATGTGTGTTTGTATGTACATATGTGTATATCTGTGTATTTAGGTGGTAATGTTGAGACATAGGGTCTTCTATGTAGCCCAGGCTGAACTCAAACTCACAATCTTCCTGCCTCTGAGGATGACTAGTTCTCATAATTTACTTCTCAACAGTATATTAATCAGGATAGAATGATCCTTTGAGAAAATTGGATGACGTTACTCACTTGTTTATAGTCTGCCCAAGAGTTTGTACATCTCTATGGATGAAGAGCCCAATTTATCTTAGTCTTTGTGGCTTGAAGTGGTCAGGCTTCCACTTTCTTTTCAATTTCATCTGTAGCAACTCTCCTCCCCACTCCCTACTTTCCAGCCACAGGGGCTGAGGAAGCCCCTTGCCACGTAAGTGTCAGCATAAGGTTTTTCTAACTTGTCATCTCTGGCTTTTAGCCAGTGTGTCCTACAATTTCTTAATGACTATACCCAAATAGATTATTCCTCTCTCACTTCTGCCTTCTTAACTGTCTGTCTGTCTGTCTGTCTGTCTGTCTGTCTGTCTGTCTGTCTGTCTGTCTGTTTCTCTGTCTGTCTATCTATCTATCTTTTTAAAGTGATGATTTGTTTCTGGCTGTGTTCATCTACTCAGATATATCCATAATCCAGTAAAGTTCATTTGCTTGGGCAGTAGAAACACTCTCCAGGACTAAATATGTCTTCTCTGTCTTTTTTTAGCCATGGGCTGACTCACATTTTGATGTTTATATAAATGAGCTGTCAGTTTTGAGTGATACAATGAGTTTGTGGTTTCTGTTTACATTCTACCATCTTTTTTTTGGTCAGTTGTGGGGCTTAAACTCTGGGTGGGGGTGCTGTCCCTGAGCTCTTCAGCTCAAGGCTAGCACTCTACCACTGCAGCCACAGTGCCACTTCTGGTTTTCTGGTGGTTAATTGGAGATAAGAGTCTCATGGACTTTCCTCCCTGGCCTGGCTTTGAACTGTGATCCTTAGATCTCAGCCTCCTGAGATTACAGGTGTGAGCCACTGGCACCCGGCTATTACCATCTTTTATCTGCCTTTTCTCCTTTACATTTCCATTCATTTTCCTTTTATCTACTTCTTGATAAAAATAGTGACTTAACGGGCTGGGAAGGTGGCTCAGTGGTAAAGCACTTGCCTTGCATGCATGAGGCCCTGGGTTTGATTCCTCAGTACCACATAAGCAAAAAGAAAAAAGCTGGAAGTGGTGCTGTGGCTCAAGTGGTAGAGTGCTAGCCTTGAGCTGAAGAGTTGAGGGACAGCGCCCAGGCCCAGAGTTCAGGCCCCACAACTGGACCTAAAAAAAAAAAAATAGTGACTTAAAAACCAGGTGCTGGCGTCTCATGCCTGAAACCCTAGCAATTTAGGAGGCTGAGATCTAAGGATCACAGTAGAAAGCCAGCCGGGCAGGAAAGTCCATGAGACTTTTTAATCTCCAGTTAACTACCAAAAAAAAAAAAAAAAAAAAAAAAAGCTGGAAGTAGAGCTCAGGTGGTAGAATGAACTAGACTTGAGTAGAAAAAGCTCATAGATGGCATCCTGGCCCTGAGTTCAAGTCCCAGGACCCGCAAAACAACCAAGCAACAAAATAGTGACTAAATAATAAAACAAAAGCAAATAAATACCTTGCAAGTTTTGTCTATTGAAATATTTAGACTTCACTATTGATATGTTTGGAGATTGATGAGTCTTTTAGATCCTCCATCTTTCCCTTTCATCTTCTCCCTTGCTTTTGACTCTAATTATGTTTGTAGAACAGTGTGACTAGACCATCTCAAAGGCATGAAGTCAATTTTTGGCTTAGGAACATTTTGTATAATGTGTATTTTAATATGTGTGTCAGTACATTTAATAAATAGTCTAAAAACTTAATAGCTATTAAGAAATTGGATGAACTCTGCAATTGATGCAAATGGAAGAGAGGTATTTGTGGATTTATGTATATAATGCTCATTATTTGAAATAATTTCTTTGATACTTATTTTTATTGTTCATAATGAAAGTATTTGAGACCATAAGGTTCTTTTTAGTTGTCAATAAGAAAAATGTTATAATAGGATTATGAATGTTAAAACTCCATGAAGCTCTGATAAGTAGCCTTTTTAGAAAGGTGGGCATAGTTTGGGTTTCCCTTATAAACAATGAACTTGCAAGGTTTTTGTCTGTATTTGGGAGTTAAAATGTTCTGTAATGGTAACTTGACTGCTTTCATGCTTTGGCTGCAGTAAACATGGTATCTTTTTTGTATGCTGACATATTCCTTCCGATATGTGCCCAGAAGTGATATAGCCAGATTATACGGTAGTTACACTTTTTGTGTCTTTGAGTAATTGCCATATTGGTTTCTATAGTGGCTATACTAATTTACATTTTCACCAGGGGCATATGGATTCTCTCCCTGACCCCACATCCTCTTCAGCATTTGTTGTTTGTTGTTGTCATTGTCTTCTTCCTCCTCTTCCTCTTCTTCCTCCTCTTCCTCCTCCTCCTCCTTCTTCTCCCTCCCTCCTGTCCATCCCTCCCTCCCCCCTCTGGTTTTCTGGTGGTTAATTGGTTAAAGTCTCATGGGACTTTCTTGCCCAGGCTGGCTTTGAAATGTGATCCTCAAATCTCAGCCTCCCAAGTAGTGAGGATTATAGGCAAGACCCACCAGTGCCTAACATCTAACTGCTTTTTTTTTTTTTTTTTGTCAGTCGTGGGGCCTGAACTCTTGACCTGGGCGCTGTCCCTCAGCTCTTCAGCTCAAGGCCAGCACTCTACCACTTGAGCCACAGCGCCACTTCTGGCTTTTTTCTGCTTATGTGGTGCTAAGGAATTGAATCCAGGGCCTCAGGCATGCAAGGCAAGCACTCTACCACTGAGCCACCTTCCCAGCCCCCATCTAACTGCTTTTTTTTTTTTTTTTTTTGCTGGTCACATGGCCTGAACTCTGGGTCTGGGCGCTGTCCCTCAGCTCTTCAGCTCAAGGCTAGCGCTGTACCACTGGAACCACAGCGCCACTTCCGGCTTTTTCTGTTTATGTGGTGCTGAGGAATTCTTGCAAGGCATGCACTCTACCGCTGAGCTACTTTCCCAGCCCCATCTAACTGCTTTTTACAACATTAATTTTTCCAGTCATGAACAAAGGCCTTTCCATTTTTTGGTGTCTTCAGTATTTTGCAGTTTTTTTTTTTTTTTTCTGTAGAGGTCCGTCCTTCCTTCCTTCCTTCCTTCTTTCCTTCCTTCCTTCCTTCCTTCCTTCCTTCCTTCCTTCCTTCCTTCCTTCCTTCCTTCCTTCCTTCCTTTCTTCCTTCCTTCCTTCCTTCCTTCCTTCCCTTCCTCCCTCCCCCTTTCCCTCCCTCCCTCCCTCCCTCCCTCCAGTTAACCACCAGAAAACTGGGAGTGGCACTGTTTCAAAGTGGTAGAGTGCTATCAGTGAAAAAGCTCAGGGGTAACACTCCGGCCTGGGTTCAAGCCCCAAGACTGAGAAAACAAAACAAAACCATTAAGTCAGGAACTGGTGGCTCATTAATGGAATCTTAGCTCAGGGGGCTGAGATCTGAGGATTGTGGTTTGAAGCCAGCTAGGTCAGGAAAATCCATGAGACTTTTTTTTTTTTTTTGGGTCCAGTCGTGGGGCCTGAACTCTGGGCCTGGGCACTGTCCCTCAGCTCTTCAGCTCAAGGTTAGTGCTCTACCACTTGAGCCACAGTGCCACTTCTGGCTTTTTTTTCTTTTTGCTTATGTGGTGCTGGGGAATCGAACCCAGGGTCTCAGGCATGCAAGGCAAGCGCTCTACCACTGAGCCACCTTCCCAGCCCCTCCATGAGACTCTTATCTCCAATTAACTAGCAAAAAGCTGGAAATGAAATTGTGACTGAAGTGATAGAGCACTAGACTTGAGGAAAAAAAATTTCAGACCCTGAGTTCAAACTGTAGTCCTGGTGCACGCACGCACGCGCATGAGCGCACACGCACACGCACATATACACACACACACATGTCCATACAAATGGGGGTGGGGAAAGGCTATTAATTTTTATTTTTTAAACTTTTTTGCTTTGTACTGGGCTTGAATTCAGGTTCATGCTCATTTGGCTTGTTTGATCATGGTAGGTGCTCTATTAGTAAAGCTATACTTCCAGCCCAGTTTTTTTTTTTTTTCTTTTTTGCTGGCTAATTGGAGATGGAGTCTCAGTTTTCTATCTGGGTTGGTTTAAATCATAACTCTCCTGATCTCAGCCTCCTGACTAGATAGGATTGCAAGCATCCACTACTGGTGCCCAGCTAAAAGTGCCGATGTGAGTCTCATGTGTGTTTAATTTAATTAAACTTCACGAATTTATCTTTTGTGTATTTAACCTATTAGGCCAGTTAGAAAAAAGTTAGAAAAAAGTATTTAGAAAAAGTGTTTAGAAAAACTCTAACCTGAGAATAGCATCCTGTTCTTATTTTCCTTAAAATCCAATGTAATTCATCTTATTTCTCAATTGGTCTTCTTTTAGATGGGAAATGAATCCCTAGATTAGGTGAAAAACCATTAGAAGATTTTGCAGTTTTTAGAAATCTAGTCCATTTGTATTCTCCTTGCCTGTTTCCCCAGGATAATTAAACAGTGATGGATTAGAACTATGCTGCAGCAGAGATTGGGGGGAAAAAAATCTCCCGGCATCCCTTCCTGCGGAAGCAGCCGCTACAGCAGTGAGTGTAGCTGCCACTTTAACTGACATGTCTTAAATTCTACCCTGCAAAGCTCTGGGATGCTGTCAGCTGTCTCTGTAACTTCTCTGCCAGTGCCTGATAATTGAGAGTCTTCTTATTGGAGAGCATGGAATAAAGCAGAAGATTTTTGTAGGCTCTTATTTTGAAGATTATCTCTTCTTTTTGTTGGCTTAAAAAAATCTGGTTCAACAGTGGGAAAGACATCTTCGTAGTGGAACTGTCTTCATTCCTCCAAAGTTAACAGCTGCTCTAAACCCGTGAGTATGTTATATTTATTTAGCAGTTCCCGGGAGCATGATTACAAGGTTCTCTTTAAATCTGTGAGGTTTAAGGAAAGCTATGTACAAAATTTGAACCAGAGTTAAATTTCACTGGAGACTGCAGATTTTGTTAGATAACATTTGTCTTCATTAAATGCTTTATGTCAGGCTTGCTAGGGCTTTCCCCCCTACCCCTTCCTTTCTCACCCCCTTTAACTTTCTAAGGGTGAGTGCAGTAATTGGAGAAAATAGTGCATCCTGCTGCGGCAGAGGGTCTCGTATTCCTGGGATGCCATAGCTGCCTTACTGCTGCTGCTAGGTGTGCATTGTGGGGGCTGCGGACAATGGCAGGACCAGGAGGCTTCACTTTGTATTTACTGTTTCCTTTATGTCCTCCGATGGTTTCTTTGTAGTATTTTATTTAGTGTTGTTAGGGCAATTAAAATCTTATAGGATAGTAAAGTGATTTACCTTCAGGAATAGCCCATATTGATTATCCTAGATCTTCACCTCTGAGGGTGGTGTTCAGCCAGTCTTTTTGAACTGATTATAGTAAATGTGAGCCTGGCAAAAGTGACCTTTGCATGACCACCCTTTTCTAATTGTGCAGGGGAATCATTGAGAGTGTTTAGTGACGCAGACCTTGAAAGTCTAAACATCTGCCCTTAGTCATCATGTCCCATTTTCCGCTCTTGGAATCCACTGGGGACATCAGTGGTATCTCTGCTGAATTCCGAATGAATGAATCCTGAGCGTTCTATAAAGATAAGAGGTTAATTTCTGATTCCTACCATAACTCCCATATGTTGTTGATTTGCCTGTTTTAGATAAAAGTGTGATTATTTCAGAGAACTGATGGTTTTTATCAGTTGATTACGGATCTCCTTCCTTTACTTAAAACTGTACTGTAGTGATTTTTAAAAGTTGGTATGTTCAGAGTTAAGTAGTCAAAATAGTTTTTAAACATCA
Organism: Dipodomys merriami; assembly: GCF_024711535.1. Lineage (NCBI taxonomy): Eukaryota > Metazoa > Chordata > Mammalia > Rodentia > Heteromyidae > Dipodomys > Dipodomys merriami. The sequence continues at coordinate 224,763 of NW_027203604.1, forward strand.
ACTGGCAGCAGTCATCTCTGTAGATGCAGAATATGTTTGAGTTAGGCTGACATATTAAATGAGATCTTTGGGTGCCAGTATTTTGGTTGACTTCCTGTGGTGTAAAATAAATGAAGGATTTTTAAAAAAGAAAATTGCTCTACCCCCCAGAGTTTAACATCTGCTGTTTTTTATTTTTAAACATTTTATCATACCTAAGTGCAGCAACTTTGAATTTAATTAGGAAGGGTTGCTGAAATTAGGAAAGCCTGCTTTAGACTTACAGAGGATTTGTATTCATTCAAATGTTTACATTTATTGCAAAATATTTATAACAAAAATACTATATTTGGTTTCATGGAGTAGATATTTTTAGCAGGTTAATGAGGCAATTGAGAGAAATTACCAAATTGTTTCATTACATTTGTGCAAAGTAATTTTTTCAGCTGTTGAAGTGTAGGTACTCTGTGGCCAAACATATAATGGACATAAATACTTGCAACTAATTCTGACCCAGATGTGCTGTCCAGATCTTTCTGAAAGCTTGAGAAAGCTTGTTAGAAATAATCTAACTAGTCCAACAAGCATGTGATCAGCACTCTATCAAGTGCTGGGTTTAGTTCAGTAAGAAATGGTCCTTGTTTAAGAGGAGCTCAGTCTTCTGGGAGAGGAAGAGAAACTAGGTAGTTCTTTCATTGCAAGTCACCGATTTTCCTGTCTTACAGAGAAGAAATGAACCAGATTCATATAATATGTCTGGCCCAGACCTTATGGTTAGTTCATCTCCCCTCCCCTCATTAAATCTGTAATAACTGTCTTGCCACTCTGGATTTACAGATGAGGAAAATGAGGTTCATGAAGGACAAATCCATCACCAAAGGTCATTTAGAGTCCTGGTTGTAATGGCACTGTGCTGAAAGTTGATAACCCTGTGTTCCTTAACCCTGTTTTATTGTGTCCCTTAGCTGTATGTTGGTTGGGGGAGCTCCCTCCTTTCCTGCAGTATCCAAATAGCATGTATCATGAAAAAATAAAGATGATTAGTTCTTTTGGCCTTATGCCCAGAGATCTTCCTAACATTCTACACTTGCTTTCCACTTGTTAATACTACATTTACACATTTGTCTTTAGTTTATTTTAGAAAGGTTAGGGATGTATATATGGGTACATTATGCTTTAGGGGCAGGTCAGATGAGGAACCTGGAAAATGTATATCTCAGAAAAGGATCAAGAAGCAAGGATTTCTTTAATTCAGGTGGATGGTCATCAATGTCAGTAATTTCCCACAGAGTTAGAATGTTCAGAGTTGCACAGAGGACTTGCCTCCTAGTAAAAACTTGGAATACGTTCAAATCCGAGCATTGATAAGGGTAGAGAGTAACTTTTCTGTAGCATATGATCTCCCTTGACTCCCAAGGCCATCTGTCCATTGCATTTCTGAGAGGCTCTTAGAAAGTTCTTCCACAATCTAGATGATCTTTGACTCTCCCACTGATACAGGACAAAATCATTCTGGTATTTTTATGGAGTAGTAAATAAGAGAAGTGCTTACCCAGTTTGCCTATGTAATCAACCATGTTTAATTATGTCACTTCTTTTTTTAAAATTTATTTTATTTGTAATCAACCATGTTTAATTATGTCACTTCTTTTTTTAAAATTTATTTTATTGTAAAGATGCTGTACGGAGGGGTTACAGTTATATGAGTAAGGTAATAAGTACATTTCTTGTTGAACATTGTTACCCCCCCCTTTGTTTTTTTCCCTATCCCTTCCCTCCTCCATCTTCCCCACTTCTCGTTCCCTCCTCTCTCAAAGTTGTAAAGTTAATTTCCAGCATGTCTTGTGAGTATCATTGTTGCAATGGATCACTGTGTTCTTGTTTCAGCATTTTGTTATTCCCCTTCCCCTCCCCAAATTAGATAAATGTATATATAAGATGCAAGGTACCAAAAATCAAATACAGTGACAACAGGGGATATACCATTAAATATGACTAACTCCAGATTTCTTACCATTCTGATCTCTTTGTGTTTGATCGTTTTTAGATGGTGATATTCAGAACTGGATACTATTCTAGGTATAATCTGATCAGCTGAGAATGCAAATGGATTCTTCTCATGTGCTTCCTATGCTACTTTCAGTTTTTTTTTTAATAGTTAACCACCATAGAATTAGTGGGCTTAAAATAAGAATTTAGTAGGCTTCAAATAACAATAATTTACTTATGAAGTTGTAGATTAGGCACTTTTCAGAAGGGATGTGTCATCTTGGTCCATTTGAAGTAGCTCAGCTCAGATGGAGGATCTACTTCCATAAGTCTTACTTACCTGGCTGGACAGTTAGTGTTGGTTAGTGGCCAGGAATATGGTTGGAACTGTTTTCCTGGGATGTGTTTCTGTGTGGTTGCTTGAGCTTCCTCCCAGCATGGCAGTGAGGTCCTAAGTTTTAGTATTTTGAGTGGCAGTAGAAGCTGCTAGTCTTTAAGACCTTAGCTGCCAACCTAGCACACTATTGTCTGGGTCATGTAGTTGCACAGACTGCCCAGGTCAGAGGAGAGCCTACTCTTTGATGAGAAGAGTAACAAAGAATTTGTGAGCATCTGTAAACTGCCGTACTTTCTCATTTATTAGTTCTCAAACCCTTAATCTCCTTCCAACTCTGTTGTTGTATCTTAAGATCCTCAATCCTCCCTCCACATTTACATTACATTTGAATTCTTTTGTTAAGGTAGGTACCCTCACTTTGTATTCAGATTGTTCTCGTTTTACATGTTAAAACACTTTCGTTTTTTCCAGAGTTGCTCCCAGCATCTCTCTCCATTCTTCTTTCTTCTTCTTTCTCCCTTCTCTTTACTTTCTTCCTTCTATTCTCTCTGCCTCCCCCTCCCCCGCCTTTTCCTCTCTCCTCTCTTTTTCCCCATTTCTCATGCCAGATTTTGGGCTTAGGCATTGTCCCTGGGCTTTTGTGCTGAAGGCCAGCTTTGTACCACTTTAAGACCATAGCTTTTTTGGTAATTAATTGGTGATAAGAGTCTCACAGACTTTCCTACCTGGTCTGGCTTGGAACTGTGATCTTTAGATTTCAGCCAGGATTACAGGCTTGAGCCTCTGGTGTCTGGCTTAGCAATTACTCTTCTTAAGGTTATTTGAGACTTGATATGGCATCCATTATATTAACTGTTCATCCTCTTGTGTCACCCGCATATATATTAAGAATATTTAGTGTGTCCTTAAGACACAATAAACATTTTGGACAGGACAAGCTTATGAATGTTAGAGAGCCCTCTCCAAGGCATTAAGCAGGTTTGCTTCCCGTTTAAGTAGGTATGGGCTCTCCAAATAAAATTCCCATATTGTCTTTCCTCTGGAGAGTGTTGTTTTGCCAATAATCCAAGTGACCTCCTAATATTATAGAAAGCCTTTTTTTTTTGTTGTTGTTGTTGGTTGTGGGGCTTGAACTTGAGGCCTTGGCCCTGTCGCTGAGCCTTTTTGTGCTCAAGGCTAGTGCTCTACCACTTAGCCACACTTACAGTTTTTTGAGTGGTTAATTGGAAATAAGAGTCTAACAGGGACTTTTCTGCCTGGGCTGGATTTGAACTGTGATCCTCAGATCGCAGCCTTCTGAGTAGCTAGGATTATAGGCATGTGCCACCGGGGCCCTGCTGGAAAGCCAATTTTTTCCCCCCACTTTTATCTCCTGGTTAGGTTTTTAATGTACTCATCAAGATATGAATCTATTGTTTTTGGTCTTAACACTGACCTCTTCTCTTTCCTATCAAATTTGCTTAGTAGCTTTGGATATATCTTTTGTATCTTTCCACTCAATTGTGCTGTGAACCTTAAAATAACTGAGTCCATTGAAAACAATAAAACAACTGTGCTAGTGCTGGAAGTGTAGCTCAGTGGTAGAGTGTTTATCTAGCATGCATAAGGCCCTGCTTGGGATTCATTCCCAGCACTACTGATAAAAGCAAGACATTTATCAAAATTTCTATGGCCCTGGTGATGTAATAAGGTAAATGACTTAATTATGCTGATTGAATACATTCACTGACTTAGTCAGAGGGATTTAAGTATTTAGTTAAGGAAGACTGAACAGTACATGAACTGAAGTGAATTTTTGCAGTTTACTTTTCTTCTGATATTTCATCAGTCCACAGGTGTGGAAAGTCTTTTGTGACCATTCAAGTGGCATGAATGGATTTTTTGGTTGATTATTTTAGATTAGTGGATTATAGAATATCTTATTTGAAGTCATTACGGGTGACTGCATTTAGAAAGTGGGGAAGCAGAGGACTAAGACTGAATTTCTCGTGATCTGTAGTCATTATCTTCTTAGTGAGTGGGTGGAGCCTTCTATGATCCAGCAAACCAGCACCTAACGCTTAACATTTTTTGGCCATCTCATTTCTGTAATGTTAGCTTAGAATTTTTTTTTAAACAATAGCATCCTGGTATATATAGAAAAACCATTTTGTGCATTTGCTTTATATCGTGGCTGAATATTTATATATATTTATTTATATATTTATTTATTTATATATATTTATATATTTACCAGCTATGAAAACAGCCACACATTGAGGAGTTAAAGAAGATTTTACTTTATGACTTAATTTCTTGAATATTTATATGCTGCTTTTTCTGTTTTTTTTTTTTTTTTTTTTTTTACTAATTTTAGATGCTTTAGAGAAAGCCCTTATATTTACTGAAAGCTGCTGATTTGTGACTGGGTGCCTGATAATATATTCCTGAGTATTTTCTATTATCTATATATTTAACATAAAATGCCAGGTAGGAAAAGAATATTTGGTGCAGTAACATTAATGTCATTTATAAAATGTCACTTATTATTAAGCATCTTTGGACTATGATAGTTCTGTCCTGAAGTTCATAAGCTATTCACTACAACTGAAAAGTAGACTAGTAATCATACTTGATGAGTCATATACTCCATCCAGAAAGTTTAGAGGAGAGATACTATGTATTCTGTGAAAATAACTTATAAAAATAACTTTGTTTTTTTCTTCCCCCAACCATGGATCACAAGGCAAATACAAGAAACTTATCTAAAAAGTATTTGCTATTCTTTGTTTTAAGTTACAATATCCTAAAAGAAATGGTGTCACCCTAAAAACCTGCATTTACTCTGCATCCTGAAAATTACCTGCATCCTTCCTGGTAGAGGCTAAATGAATTTGGCAAAACACAGTATTAGTAGCCCAAAACATGAATTTAATAGCCCAGCCGCTGCCTTA